>NC_091321.1:16524314-16541814 GCF_038502225.1 Cherax quadricarinatus
ACATCCTTTTCGATCTTTAATTCATGTTCATTCCCTCATATCTCTCCTTATTGATCTTAATGTAACCCCACTGCATCAGTCAGTAGTCTTGCAACATCCTCATCATACGGGCTTGTTCCTGGGGTTCGAACTGGCTTGCCACCGACCTGACGCCCCGCTCCGTCAGCGTCCAGGCCTTGTTGACCACGTAGTTCTTGAGGCAGAAGTAAGGAGAGAGCACCTCCTCCACGACAGTGTCGTCAACACGACCCAAGGAACTCAGTCTCGTCACCTCCCGGATAGACGCTACTCCACTCTCTCCTGGTGCCTGCAAGAGAAATGACACTTGGTCATGTCTACAGGACGGGGGGTTGGAGGAGGTCAGGACAGTCATGTCTACAGTAGGAGGCAGTTACAGTTAAATTTACAGAGGATGCAGTCATGTCTATAGGAGGGGAGGAGGAGGTCAAGATTGTCATTTCCTTCGTAGGAGACAGTTAGTCAAATTTACACGAGGAGGAGGTGAGAGATAGTCAAGTCTACAGTCAACTCTCATGGTGTATATACCAAGAGGTGTGTATCTCTCAGCGTGTATATACTGAGAGGTGCATATCTACTGATGTATATACACCTTGAGTTTACTTTGATCCCTCTTTTACTTCTTAAAGTATTCTTGTCTGGTATTCAGGTGAAATGCAGACTAAATGACCCCCGTGCTGCTGATAAGCTTAAAGCCTAACAAACTAACCCACCAGCACCCACCTTGCCAATGATACTGATAAACACTGGACGGATGAACTCCAGCACCATATCAACGAAGGTCTTGGCATCGTGTTTCTCCAGAACCTGTGGCTTCTGTGGCCGCTTCAGTGCCTGCGGCTTGGGGCGTGACACTTTCTGCGGGCGAGAGGGAGTAAATAGCAGGTTAAGGATGCTGCCTACGCTTGAAGAAGACGCTGAAGGGGTTGCCAGGGTGCTGCTGACGGCGGGGGCTTGGGTAGGCTGAGGTGGTGGTGGTGGTTTGCTTGGTGCATTACCTAAAACAATGAAATTTACCATTATTCCAGATTGTAATGTTCTTTTATTTCGTTTACGTTGTAGTTTTGTCGGGATTACGTTAAAAGTTTTATCCTTTATTATAATGATGTTTGATTTGGATTAAACATCACTATAATGTAAATTAAACATAACTACATTTAATATGAATTATAAATAAGTTAAATTAGGATTATAATAATGACATTTACTATGGATTATATTCTAAATATTCAGTAAAACTAATTACCTCAAGACTAATTGCTAACAAGGACTAATTGTAGTGTTTTAATTATATTACTACTACTATTACTGTTACTACTAATTAAGTGTAATTAAAAAAATATGTTTTTAACACAGCGGCTCTCTCCCACCAAGGCAGAGTGACCCAAAGAAGAAAACGCATTCACCAACATTAAATACGGTCACACGAGCCTGCTGGATGCTACATGTATTTAATTATATAATTATTATTATTATCGTTATTGTTATTATATTATTACTATTATTAAAATAATAATAAGATGAAGAGGTAAAATGCGTGACTAACCGGGTAAGGAAGAGAGGTAGTTGCCCATGTAATATCTGAGGAACTGGAGGATCATAGTGGTGATGGGGGAGGAAGCAGAACCTGCTGCTGCCCCTGCAGACGAGGACGGTCTGGGCGTGGTCTTGGGCACAGGAGCAGGCTTCGAGCTCGCTTCAGACCAGTGGGAGGAAGGCTTACTGCTGCTGCTGCTAATGGAGTTTACACTCTGGGACGGAGACTGTACCTGAGAAAGGAATTAGTGATGTCACTCAACTGGTAACGGTGATGTTACTCAGCTGGTAATGGGTGTGGGTAGTTTTATACATTGTGATGTCACTAGTAATGAATGTAGGAAGTCAATAGTTTTTTTTATATGAATGATGTGAGTGGTTCTGGTGGATGATGTTGGTGAGTGATTTTGGTGGGTCTGGTGGGTGATAGTGGGTTTGGTGTTGGTGGGTCTGGTGGGTGGGTGTGGTTGGTGGTGCTGGTGGGTCTGGTGGGTGGGTGTGGTTGGTGGTGTTGGTGGGTCTGGTGGGTGGGTGTGGTTGGTGGTGTTGGTGGGTCTGGTGGGTGATAGTGGATTTGGTGTTGGTGGGTCTGGTGGCTGGGTGTGGTTGGTGGTGCTGGTGGGTCTGGTGGGTGGGTGTGGTTGGTGGTGCTGGTGGGTCTGGTGGGTGGGTGTGGTTGGTGGTGCTGGTGGGTCTGGTGGGTGGGTGTAGTTGGTGGTGCTGGTGGGTCTGGTGGTTGGTGGTGTTGGTGGGTCTGTTGGGTGGGTGTGGTTGGTGGTGTTGGTGGGTCTGGTGGGTGATAGTGGGTTTGGTGTTGGTGGGTCTGGTGGGTGGGTGTGGTTGGTGGTGTTGGTGGGTCTGGTGGGTGGGTGTGGTTGGTGGTGTTGGTGGGTCTGGTGGGTGATGGTGGGTTTGGTGTTGGTGGGTCTGGTGGCTGGGTGTGGTTGGTGGTGCTGGTGGGTCTGGTGGATGGGTGTGGTTGGTGGTGCTGGTGGGTCTGGTGGGTGGGTGTGGTTGGTGGTGCTGGTGGGTCTGGTGGTTGGTGGTGTTGGTGGGTCTGGTGGGTGGGTGTGGTTGGTGGGTCTGGTGGGTGATAGTGGGTTTGGTGTTGGTGGGTCTGGTGGGTGGGTGTGGTTGGTGGTGCTGGTGGGTCTGGTGGGTGGGTGTGGTTGGTGGTGCTGGTGGGTCTGGTGGGTGGGTGTGGTTGGTGGTGCTGGTGGGTCTGGCGGGTGGGTGTGGTTGGTGGTGCTGGTGGGTCTGGTGGGTGGGTGTGGTTGGTGGTGCTGGTGGGTCTGATGGCTTGTAATGTGATGTCCACTAGTGATTTACGTTAAGGCTCACCTGAACTACGTTAAACTCACCAAGATTAGGCAAAACTCTCCTGAACAATACATGAATTCTCCTGAGCAATATAAATCTCCTAAGCAATATAAGAACTCTCCTGAACAATATAAGAACTCCTGAACAATATAAGAACTCTCCTGAACAATATAAGAACTCTCCTGATCAATATAAGAATTCTCCTGAGCAATATAAGAAGACTCCTGAGCAGTATAATAACTCACTTGTTTAGTGTAAAGTCTCACCTGCGCCAGGTAGGGACCCATGGCCTGGGTGATGAAAGCAGTGATGGCCGAGGACGGGTCAGGGGCAGCATACATCTGCATCACCAGGGGAACGATCTGTCTGATTACGTCAGCATATTGTCTGGTGGTCGGAGACCCCTCCAGCAGACCTACCAGACCGTTCACCACACTCTGTGGAGGCGGGTAATACTTCTACACTCAGTGGAACTAAGACCTTGGATCTAGAGCCCTCCACCAGCGTCGAGTTGTTAAAAAATAGTAATAATTAAAATATGTGTATCAGGCAGTGCTTCCAGAGGGCATAACTCAGAAGGGTGAGGGGCTCTTAATCTAAGATAGTGGACCTGTGCTCCAATTCTTTGAATTAAGCCTGAATGCCTTCCACCCCCAGGTGTTGCATGATCCCTACGGGTTCAGCGCTCCCCCATGAATGAAATAATAATGAAGAAGGGTTGCTGAGGTGGTTGGGGCATGCAGCGAGAGACTGGAGAGAAACTGGTTGAGGATGATGATAATAAATAATAATATATTTATTTCTACAAGTACATGTGCAAGGTATACAGGCCTAGCTGACATCAATGACATACTACTATGTAGAAAGCCGCTTGTTATGCAGAGCATTTCGGGGAAATTAGGTCAGTTTTGTCCCAAGATGCGACCCACACCAGTCGACTAACACCCAGGTATCCATTATTACTGATGGGTGAACACAGACAACCGGTGTAAGGAAACACGCCCAATGTTTCCACCCCTACGCCGGGAATCGAACCCGGGCCCTCACCATGTAAATCTGGGGTGGGATAGTCCCGGGAACGGTTTGAAGGAGGGGGTACAAGAGACTTTGAGTTTTAAGTGCTTGAGCATCCAGCAATGCGAGTTCATGGAAGCAAGCGGTTTTTATTTGACGTGCTGTTGGAGTGAGAGCAGGGTAACTTTTATGAAAAAAATTCAGGGAAATCAGTTAGCGGGACTTTATTTAGTCGTGGAGGTTGTAAGTAAAGTGCCTGCACTCTGAAGGAAGGGTGGGGATGTTGTAGTCAGAGGTATAGCGCCTGCACTCTGAAGGAAGGATGGGGATGTTGTAGTCAGAGGTATAGCGCCTGCACTCTGAAGGAAGGGTGAGGATGTTGTAGTCAGAGGTACAGCACCTGCACTCTGAAGGAAGGGTGAGGATGTTGTAGTCAGAGGTACAGCACCTGGAAGGAAGGGTGGGGATGTTGTAGTCAGAGGTACAGCGCCTGCACTCTGAAGGAAGGGTGGGGATGTTGTAGTCAGAGGTATAGCGCCTGCACTCTGAAGGAAGGGTGAGGATGTTGTAGTCAGAGGGAAAGACGGCGATCGAATGAATGTTGGTGAATGTGTTTTCTTCTCTGGGTCAAATCTGCCCTGAAGGTAGACGACCGCTGAATAAAAACTTAATAACAATTATTATTATTATTTTACTTTTAACTTAATAATTATTATAATTATTATTGTTGTTTTTATTAATTATTATTAGTAATAATATTATAATCCTCACCTCTATAGTCGACGGTCCAGAGGTGTGAGAGGAAACAGCTCTGGCCTCCTCTAACAAGTTGACGAACCTCTCCTGGAGGCTCTTTTTGTCTTCTAAATTCTTGTCCTCCACGTCCCAAGCATCCTGCCATGCCTCCTCTAGCAAGCTGGCAAACCTCTTGTGGAGGTCCTCCGTGCCCTCCGCGCTCCAAGCACCCTGCCACGCCTCCTGCAGTGGCTGCTCCCTGCGTGTTCTTAAGAAAGATGAGAAGGCGCCGTCTTGTTTGAAGAGGCTGTATGTGGTGAACTCCATGTAGCACTGACCCATGGAGATCTCGTCGTTGTACGTCTGGGTAGGAGACATGGACAGAGCAGTTACCACTGGGCGGAGATATATGGGCATAGCAGTGACCAGTGGACGTGGAGACATGGCCATGTCACTGACTAGCGGATAGAAAGACACTGGCATAGTTACTAGCAGACAAACATAGTCATAGCAATGGTCAGCAGTTATTTTATATACTGGTTGGTAATAGGGCTGTCAGAATACAAGTATTCACTGAAAAGATGACTGACAAGTGAAATGTGATGGCTGTGCCTCTGAAGAAGTGAGTACTGTATCTCACCTACAGCACACACTTTACTACAAAACAAAACATTACCCATCTTTCAAAGTGCACTTTGAGCTCTGTCTGACTACATAAGACAGTGTTGAACAAACTGAAATTCAAACTACAAACGAACTAAAGCACACACACACTAACCTTCACCAGGCCCTGCACTTTACCAGGCAAAGAAAAAATATCAATATTCTGAATCATCTCTCCGATGCTCTTGTAGCCGAAGAAGTGAAGGATGTTTGTCAGCCATGATCCTTCATCCTGAGACAGAGATAATACAGGTTAATTATATCACCTGGGGTTTACATACACCCATGACACACTCACACACACACTCCTGATACCCCTCACACACTGGCCCGTGAGTTGTAGGACTCACCCGACATGGGTTCAAATCCCACCCGTTCCATGATTTGTTTACAATACTGTTATTACGATTTCGTGAGTCATGATGGCGGCTTTGAGGGGACCTGAGCTAGAGCACGCCACGGCCACGCTCGTGTGGGATTCATTTGTAAAAAACCTGCATTTGTAGTCACAGTGGTGTCCCTAACCTCCCTATGGTGTACAGAAATATACCTAGCTAGATGATTTATTTACCCTCATACACACATGCACTCACCTGAGAGGCAGGCTTGGCAGCTCCTTGTATTTCGTTGTTATGAATGGAGCTCTGGTCGGTGACAGTGTCTATCTTACGCTGTATTACCGTCTGTTGCACCGACGACGCCCGACCTGACGTCGCCGCGGACGCTGACGACCCCAACGATGATGTAGCAACCGACGCCTCTTTTTCACACCTGTAAATAAAATCTCCGTCATCATACATTCTTGTCGATGTTTTGCTTCTAAAATGGCTATATAAAGTTTTAAAATTATAACAAACTCCACCAATAATATATCTTGAGTAATCCATGAACGGAAAAATATTCGTAAAATTTGTAATTGTTATTATTATTAAAATATATGTAAGAATCATATAGCAACATGTTATAATTATGATACTTAAATATATAATTGAATGCAACTGTCCTGAGGTGGTAATCCTATATTAGATTTCCTCCTCCTCGTTTCTTTCCTTTCCTCATCCTATTTCGAGAAAGAATAAAGAATATCGTAACTGGAACAGTACACAAATAACCCGCACACAGGAGAGACAAGTTTGTGACAACGTTTCGGTCCGTCTTGGATCATTAACTAGCCACACACCAGTTTCTTCCTCCTATGTGGGCTATATTACTTATCCATTTTAGACCATGTTCCAGAACAAAATATCCTTAGATTATTTCCCATCTTCCCTGGCTTAGCGTTTACCCAGAGACCATAAATTCGTTTTCTGTTGTCGACCCTGAAAACTGGTCAGGAATTTTGGTTAGCCGGCTACCGCAATACGGTCAGAGAAAGCCGGACTTGGGATTTCTAGGTGATACTAGTAGTACAGCTATCAGCTGAATGAAGACATTTCTAGTTGACACTATTAGTGTATATTTCTAGGTGACCTGCACGGTTGGTGGTCATTTTGAAGCATTATTGCCACAATGGTAGCGCTTTCGGCTCACAATTGAAAGATGCGAGTTCAGTACTCGACCAGGAGGAATGTTTGGGCAAATCTCTTACCACTTGCCGTTCCTGTTTACCTAGTGGTAAAGTAGATACCTAGGAGTTAGTCGGCTGCTATATGAGGATCTATGAGCCCCAGCAGAAATATACCACACTGCTTGGCTTCTTAGATTATCCGTGGTTATTAACCCTTAATAAAGTTTTCCTTTTCGTTCTTCTTCCTCTTCTTATTGTTCAAGTATTGTTTAAACGAAGTTGTTTCACAAGGTGTACAAACTCTGTATAGCTCCTAGTATTTCTGATGGAAATACTAGGAGCTATGGATTTCTAGCAGGCATGAGAAGACGTAGAGGAACGTACATGGTTCAGCCAGGGCAACAGGAGACGATAGAACCTGAAGAACCTGGAGGATGTATAAAAACAAAAGAACAAAATAAAAAAAACAGAAGTTCTGAGAGCTGTTGCGGAGGCAATTTAGAGAGCAAGTATAAAACGCTAATCGTAACCAAAAGTTGCATAACAGCGTAAAGAAAATGAATGTGAAAGACCAGGTACTATGACTGAGGAAGGAAGGACTTTTCAAGGCAGACTACAGACTACGACTGAAGAGGAAACACCTATTCAGAATACTGAGACAAAATGTATTTAGAGATTAGAAAGATATGATGCCGGGGAACATTAGAGCCCGGGAAAAGGGGTGAAACGGTAAGACATCAGGTGCATCGAGAACGATCTGAAAGACCAAATGACAGAGACTGATAGAATGGGACGAAGTGTCAAGATGGACAAGGATAACAAGTGGGATCCCCCAACTATCTCACTTGATATCCTTGCAACTTGACAAGTCTCCATAAAAAGAAGATATAGTGATTATAAAAGCATGAAGAACAAGACTTGCGCTGTGGGTTAACCCAACACTTGTTGTGCCTCTGGCAGCAGAGATCAGTACTACTTTTCCTTATGTAAATGGCTTGCCAGAGGGCATCAAATTGTAGTGTCTCCGTATAGAGATGAAGCGAAATAATTGGCACTAATACAAACAGGAGAATAGAGTGTTTCGGGTGAGAATGAGACAGACTGCTGGACTTTAATTTAAATAAGTGCAAGGCCATGCAATTTGGTGAATAAAGAAGACAGGAAACAGAGTACAGATTGAGATGAGAGGAACACAGAAGCCGATATGGCGTTTTGGCAACATATGCTAGGCTAGTAAACTTCATAATAGCCTTAAACTCTTTTTCTTCCACGTCTCCGCCTCCTCTTCCTATTACTACTACCACTACGACTACTACTCACCAGACGGGGGTGTCGGTGTGGGCACTGCAGCAGACGGAAGCGCTGCGCTGGTCTGAGGCCGGCACCCACTGTTGTTTGCCGCAGAGAGTGTAGAAAGAGGCAGTGTGAGCGGGGAGGGCACCACAGGGCAGCTGCTGCCGTGGGTGGTACGCCTGCAGCAGCTGCGGCTGCGTAGTGAACACCTGGTTGAGCGCCAACACCTGCGGCAGGGAGAGGAACAGTGTTGCTTAGGCCGAGTACAGTCACACCACAAAATATATGAAGAAAGAGATTTACGTACAACTGGAAAGTCGTTTTCTGAAGAGGGAAGGTATGGCAAGGAAGTGGCAGAGTACAGAGGGAGTGAGGCAGAGCACAGGTGGAGCAAGGAGGGTATGCAGATGGAGTAAGGTCGGATACAGATGGTGTGAAATCAGGCAAGTAAAGTAACGTTTAAACTGTATTAATAAAAATAGTAGTTGGACTGAGTGGTCTTAATATTTACCCAGCTCCGTGGACTCAGTCGGTGCTAGGATGGAATGGACTTGTTGGTGTCTACACACTGTATTGTGTGGACTAAGTCTTTGACTAGATGGTATCAGCACAAGCACACAATATGTGGAGCTGGGGTGGTGTACCAGTGAGTTACACACCTTGGTACCTGTCCACCTCTTAAGAGTATTGTGTGATGTAATTTTTATATGATCACTGATGATAATATGAAAATTACATCACACATTATGATCACTCTAGTTATCATTTGTGGGTTAATTAACGTACAGTTGCCATACTGGTTGATAGATCAGTCTAGTGTTAACCCTGAACTAGTTATAATTTGTGAATTAACTAACTTATAGTTGTCATGTTAGTTGGTACACTTCTAATGAATAATGTTGTATAGTGTGACTATTGTTTCTCATGCAGACTGTAAATATATGTGTACAAGATGTCTGTATTCAGGTGTATAGGTACATTCGGTATACATTTATGCTAAACCGACATAAATATTTTTCAGTTCTTCAAGAGATTTCGATGCCTAAATGGTGATCAAACCTGCGAAAAAAGTTCACTTATAGAACGGTGTTTAAAATACCTTGTTATGATAAGGTCTTCAGTGGAATGTTTTATTTTCGCATCACTATTCTGGTACTGAAACACTTCTTTAAGAGCTCCTTGAAGGAAGTTTAAATCACTACTATAGTACCGAATTTTCTTGAAGAACTGTGAAGAATGTAATGTTTATGTAGTTTAGATCACTACTTTAGCGTTGATATCACTGAAAGCAACTTTGAAGGATGGAATATTTTCCTCAGTAAAAAAATACATACATAACTCAGCTAATAATAATAAGATAATAGGAATGCTACAAAATATCCTCATATCTTATTAAATAAATAAGTGTAACCAAGAGATAACGGAGATAAAATTAGTATAGACAAAAAACAATAACAACAAAAATCACAGGTGATCCCTCCCAGAAAAATCACAGGTGATTAGCCCCCCTCCCCCCCAAAACAAAAAATTAAGATAGGTGAACACTATGACGATAAATTTTCAGGTATTCAACTAATTCTCCAAAAAGAACACAACAAATTTTCCCCAAATCTTGGATTTACAACATTTTTTTAAACAAAATGGTGTTTTATTTTCGATACATACAACTCGGTGTAAACGAGAAGTGTAAATAAGGATCTCATTTCCCAGCGTCTACTACTTTCTCTAGTCCAAAATTTACAACTTTGTAAAATTACTGTTGACAACACCGTCAATATCGAGCTCCTATATAAAACACTGGGAACAATATATGCCTCAGCAACACACTTGCCCGACAGCCTTGCATAAACTGTCCAGTTTTGGTGCCCATCTTAGAGAAAAGCGAGGCTGGTGAGGGTACAGAGAAGGGCAAGTAAATTCGTGCTGCCGTAATTACAAAATAAACCTTTGGAAGAAAGTACTTTTGGAAAACCAAATATTTGAACATATAAAATTACATTCTGAGACTAAAGATCATGACCAATATTCTAGCAAAGGCGAAAAAAAAATATTGTATTTAAGAATTTTAGAATTTTGTTTAGAAATAGTTGAAGCCATATCAAACTACTAAGGCTGTTCTTCCCTAGGCAACGGAGACAATGCAGATCTCAATCAATCCTCTAAAATAACGAGGGGTTTTGATATACTGAAACACGAAGAGCTATCTTAGGTGAAAAGTGTAAATATTCATACACGCTTTTCAATCGCTTCAGCCAGTTTTTCCATCCAGCAGTTTGACCGGGGGGAGTAGGTTAGGGTAGGAAGATCTAATCTTTACCTAAATAGAATTATAGTTAAAATTGTACTAACATTTCTCAGAAGACAGCTTCCATGTACACACTGAGGTCTTCTGCTGCCTACCTTCTTCGTGTATATGCTCCTCCGTCTGTTCTAATCCTCATTTCCTTGATCCAAATTCTACTTTTCCTCCTTCCTCCACCCGGTTCGGCAACTGAATGAGATACTGACTATATATTTAACATTCCTGCCTTTTCACCTAACCTCCTACCAACCCCTCCGCTCAAACCCCCTGTTGCCCACACCCTCCCACTCCCACCCAGGAAACCCAAGGAGGGACTATACTCTCTTGTAATTGGGAGAAATGGATGAGAAGATGACAGGGGGTTGAGGGAAAGAAGGGTGGAAACGTGGATAGGAATGGAGAGAGAGAGAGAGAGAGAGAGAGAGAGAGAGAGAGAGAGAGAGAGAGAGAGAGAGAGAGAGAGAGAGAACGGGTGGGAAGGGAATTAATAGAAAATCTCCGTAGTCAACCAATTACTTTATTTTTTTCAGCTGTCCTAAGATGAGATCACAAAAAGATTAGAGTCCTGAAACACATCTTGAAGCTAGTTTCCCTTGGATAAGTCCCAAGGTGTGCTATCAAGATACACCTGTGACACATTTCTGACACACCTATGATACATCTGTGATGCCTGTTATACGGCTGTGACCGGTTTCAAGGGCTCGTCTACCCTCGCAGCTCGACCTGCGGCAAATCCATGATTTTGCAAAACAAGTTAATGAGAGCCAGGAGCCGACACTCCAACCTCATCACTACAACTAGATGAATACAAGAATAAGAAATAAGTGATAATAAAGTACAATTAAATCTTAAAACAAAACATAAAAAACTGTCGAGTAATGAAATTGGTGGTGGTGTATTATGCTAGGAAATTCGGAAAACTTTCTAATGATGATAAGAAAGTTTCGCACAACTCAGCAGCCGCTGGCAACCTCAACACAACAATAATGGAACACAAACTGGGCACGAAGAAGCTCAGCTGTAGAGCCTCTGGCTCACAATAGAATTATGAGGGTTGGACGAGATTATTGGGAAAAATCTCCTTACATCTGGGCATAAGTTATAAAATACCAGCAAGCTGCAAAATAAATACACGAAGGCAGAATGGAAATTGCATTAAGATAATGTTTCTCTCGATGACTAAGCTTCTTCAAGTCTATGGTTAGTACCTGGCAAAGCTGGGAATATGTAGGCGGAGTGAGGACCCTAGGAGAGGTGTGGGTGACCTGAGCACGTGAACAACTGTAAAAGTCTAAGTCGAGTAGTTTACCAAGCAAGATTTATGTAGCAAGCTGAAAATTCTTTCACTCCTGTATCTTTATGATGGTGTTAGTGGTGAAGATTGAAGTTGATACTAATGGCTTCTAGTCAAACTCCTTCCAATGGTTGTTGAAACAGAGCTGTGATCTTCTGATTAATTCTCTTAAGACAGACAGTGGTAAAAACTTTCCTGTCCCGGAGACTGCTCACTAATTCCTTGGTTGTGTAGGAAGTGTATCGGGGAACAAGAGGTTGGCTATGGTTCTAGACCGCTGAAAAAGTTCCCTGGAACTGTGTGAAGGTGCCCGTAGTGCAGAATAAAGCTAATCTCTCCTCTCTTCCTGTCCTTTCATTGACTGTTGGCACACGGTGTTGAGAGTAAGAATTATTAGGCCCTGGAGACCGGAAATGAGTACAGTCTCTCGATATTAGTTTAGAGGCGAGGCAAGGAGTTCTGAATCGGCCCCGTGCAAGCACAACTAGGTAAGTACACACACACACTCTCTCTCTCTCTCTCAATACCAACACACTATAAAAGAAGGCTCCAAGGTTAACACTACAGCAGTGGTGGTTGGGCTTCGCCACACTCCCTCAAACCAAGGAAGGAAGTGATACTTCCTCGCACCTCCCTCTTTCCCGCTTCCAGCTCTGGGGTCACACGCTGGGGGTCACACTTCTGGGTTAATGACACTCCAAGCAAGAGTAGGGAAGGAGGTTAAGGCTGCTCAGAGGTTAATGACCCCTAATCAAAAGTTGGGATTGGGGTCACGGCCGTTCAGGGATGAAGGATCATACAAGCACGGCTTAGCAAGATCAAAGATCCTAATTTGGACAGGTTTGCAAAAGTAGGTCAAACGAAGTCAGTAACACGAAAGACAAAACTGGGAAGGAGAGAGAGAGAAAGAAAAGAGAGAGAGAGAGAGAGAGAGAGAGAGAGAGAGAGAGACGGGGATGGGGGAGCCAAAACTCGACCTCTGCAACCACAAGTAGGTGATCATACACTACCTAGCGACCCACCAACTCAGGCAGTAACGATGGTTGAGCGAGTGCGTGAGACAGTGTGATGATGGTTGAGTGGTTGATACAGGCGTAACTAATTACTCACGTAACGAACACCGCTAGAAGTCGGAGACATACGTTATACATATGCAAACTGGCATAATAAAAACGATTGTAGTCATGTAAAGGTCAGTGCGCAAATCAGACCCCAGTTTAAGTTAATACGCATTCAAATTGATCTCAGAGAATATGATTTTTTTTTTTTTTTTTTTTTTTTTTTTTTTTTAGAGATCTGCTCCATAATTCAACACCAAAAGCGCCAAAAATTATGACCCTCGACTCTTCCCCGTCCCCTCGCGCTCAGTAACTAATTATTTTACAATACCTTTATTTCAAAAACGTTTGCAATTCTAATCTAAAAAAAAAAAAAACGTTCCTGTGATAACGGTTACAAGCATGAGCATCAGACACTATTTCAGGTACCTTTGGAAACAAGGAGGAGCGTTACCGTAGTTATATTATTTAAGCTTGTTATTTCTTTTTTTTCTGTTTCCTTGTGTAACTATCACATAGAATAATGTAGCAATACACTGCTGATGTAACTATCACATAGAATAATGAAGCAATACACTGCTGATGTAACTATCACATAGAATAATGTAGCAATACACTGCTGATGTAACTATCACATAGAATAATGTAGCAATACACTGCTGATGTAACTATCACATAGAATAATGTAGCAATACACTGCTGATGTAACTATCACATAGAATAATGAAGCAACACACTGCTGATGTAACTATCACATAGAATAATGAAGCAACACACTGCTGATGTAACTATCACATAGAATAATGTAGCAATACACTACTGATGTAACTATCACATAGAATAATGTAACAATACACTGCTGATGTAACTATCACATAGAATAATGTAGCAATACACTGCTGATGTAACTATCACATAGAATAATGTAGCAATACACTACTGATGTAACTATCACATAGAATAATGAAGCAATACACTGCTGATGTAACTATCACATAGAATAATGAAGCAACACACTGCTGATGTAACTATCACATAGAATAATGTAGCAATACACTGCTGATGTAACTATCACATAGAATAATGTAGCAATACACTGCTGATGTAACTATCACATAGAATAATGTAGCAATACACTACTGATGTAACTATCACATAGAATAATGTAGCAATACACTGCTGATGTAACTATCACATAGAATAATGTAGCAATACACTGCTGATGTAACTATCACATAGAATAATGTAGCAATACACTGCTGATGTAACTATCACATAGAATAATGTAGCAATACACTGCTGATGTAACTATCACATAGAATAATGTAGCAATACACTGCCGATGTATATAATTTTGCTCAATAAAATAAAGTAAATAAAAAGTAATGTCTTCTATGGCTGTAACAATCCTCACTTGATGATGGTCCGCGAAGGACCGAAACTTCGTCTTAAGTTGCTAAGTGTGGTGTTATTTGTAGTTTGATACTCCATCAAAACATTCTAGTACCACACCCAGTTCTACAATCACCACCACAACCACACTATCACACTCTACCACACCACCATACTCACTACCACACTCAGTACTACACCCACTCTAACACACCCACTGCCGCACCCACTACTACACCCACTACCGCACTCACTACTACACCCACTACCGCACCCACTACTACACCCACTACCGCACTCACTACTACACCCACTACCGCACCCGCTACTACACCCACTACCGCACTCACTACTACACCCACTACCGCACCCGCTACTACACCCACTACCGCACTCTACTACACCCACTACCGCACCCGCTACTACACCCACTACCGCACTCACTACTACACCCACTACTGCACCCGCTACTACACCCACTACCGCACCCACTACTACACGCACTACCGCACTCACTACTACACCCACTACCGCACCCGCTACTACACCCACTACCGCACTCACTACTACACCCACTACCGCACCCGCTACTACACCCACTACCGCACCCACTACTACACGCACTACCGCACTCACTACTACACCCACTACCACACTCACTACTACACCCACTACCGCACTCACTACTACACCCACTACCGCACTCACTACTACACCCACTACCGCACTCACTATTACACCCACTACCGCACCCATTCCATTCCCCGCTGAGCCTCGCTCAATCTACTCTCGTGAGTACTGGGAGACGTTGTATTCAACACGACAACTGACATGATAACTGGTTTCTATCAACTTTCTTGATAACTGGTTTCTATCAACTTTCTTGATAACTGGTTTCTATCAACTTTCATGATTACTGGTTTCTATCAACTTTCTTGATTACTGGTTTCTATCAACTTTCTTGATAACTGGTTTCTATCAACTTTCTTGATTACTGGTTTCTATCAACTTTCTTGATAACTGGTTTCTATCAACTTTCTTGATAACTGGTTTCTATCAACTTTCTTGATTACTGGTTTCTATCAACTTTCTTGATAACTGGTTTCTATCAACTTTCTTGATTACTGGTTTCTATCAACTTTCTTGATAACTGGTTTCTATCAACTTTCTTGATAACTGGTTTCTATCAACTTTCATGATTACTGGTTTCTATCAACTTTCATTAAAATGGTTTTTAAATTATTATAAATTTGATCAAACCTGATGTCTTACGGGTGGTTTTCATGGCTGTTTCTAACACAAAGTTTCTAACACGTGGTTCCCAACAAATGGTTTCTGATACAGGATTTCTCATATGAGATTTCTAACCCCCTGGTTTCTCATGTGTGATTTCCAGCATCTAGTTTCTAATACGTGGCTTCTCAAATGTGGTTTCTAACATGTAGTGTTTAATATGTGGTTTTTAATAAGTGGATTATAACACCTGGTTTCTAATAAGTAGTTTATCATATACGATTTTTAATACGTAGTTTTTAATGCGTGGTTTCTAACACCTAGATTTTTAAGTGATCATATGTGGTTTCTAACACCTAGCTTTTAAATGATCATATGTGGTTTCTAACACCTAGTTTTTTAAGTGATCATATGTGATTTCTAACATCTAGTTTTTTAAGTGATCATATGTGGTTTCTAGCACCTAGTTTTAAGTGATCATATGTGGTTTCTAACACCTAGTTTTTTTATTATATGTGGTTTCTAACACCTAGTTTTTAAGTGATCATATGTGGTTTCTAACACCTAATTTTTTAAATGATCATATGTGGTTTCTAACCTAGTTTCTAATACATGATTTCTGGAACTGTTAGTTGTTGTTGTCGTTCTTGTTATTGTCGTTATTTTTACTTTCGTTATTATTGTTACTGTCGTTCTTGTTATTGTCGTTCTTGTTGTTATTGTCGTTCTTGTTGCTATTGTGGTTCTTGCTGTTGTCGTTGTTTCTTTTATGGAAAACAGAGATATTATAATTAACATTTATCATTAACAGCAACATCTCTTCCCCCCCCCTCCCGCCTCCCTCTCACCTCATCTCCACCCGCGTTCTCTTCAGATTCTTTCATGCGCAACTTTTCCATACGCTTATGGGCAGGCGTGGTTGTAGTCGTGGTGTGCGTGCGTGTGCATGCGTCTGGCGCTGCAGCATCTGACCGTGTGCGTTCACCTGACTTTCTCAGGACCATATAAATGCGTTAGTGAGACAGATGTCCAGTGGTGCGTCGCTAGTTGTCTGGGCAACGCATGACACGCATAGCCAGCGAACGCCTGAGAGAGAGAGAGAGAGAGAGAGAGTGACTGGTGAAGATGAGGTTGAACGAAACAAGTTGAGAAGAGAGTTACAGATGGAAGAATGTAGGTCACGCATCCCTCCCCTACCCCCTCTATCTTAACCCTCTCCTCCTCTACCCCCTATCCCCCTCCACTCCTCCCTCTCCCACCATTCTCCTCCCCTCAACCAGTAACTCGTCTTCACCCCTTCTTATCCTTCACATTGAGAGAGAGAGAGAGAGAGATAGAGAGAGAGAGAGAGAGAGATAGAGAGAATCGTAGAAACACATCACTGTCACAAAAAGTAAATAATATACTTAAGTCATCTCCCTACGCTTTACATACATTTTGAACTTCTTAAGTGCACATTCTGAGTGCACAAATACGCCTGAATTTTAATTACTTTAGATGAATAGTTAGCTGTAACTCGTGTGAGTGGCAGCGCGGTGCATTCAATAACTAAGTTGTCGTAAGGGAAGTAAGTGTACACACTTACAAGTTGTGGTAACAGAAGTTGATGTACACAAAGTCTAAGCCATTACAACTCTCAAAGTTGTCAAGGTAAGTCAGTGCCTGGTGCGGTGCCAGGTATTACATTGCTTGGCACTGCATCACCTGGTGACATACACCACCCAGCAGTGCATCACCAGGTGACACCACCCAGCAGTGCATCACCAGGTGTCACACACCACCCAGCAGAGCATCACCAAGTGACACACACCACCCAGCAGTGCATCACCTGGTGACACACACACCACCCAGCAGTGCATCACCAGGTGACACACACCACCCAGCAGTGCATCACCTGGTGACACACCACCCAGCACTGCATCACCAGGTGACAGTGTCACCCAGCAGTGCATCACAAGGTGACACACACCACCCAGCAGTGCATCACCAGGTGACACGCACCACCCAGCAGTGCATCACCAGGTGACACCACCCAGCAGTGCATCACTAGGTGACACACACCACCCAACAGTGCATCACCAGGTGACACCACCAAGCACTGCATCACCTGGTGACACACACCACCCAGCACTGCA
>NC_091321.1:16549314-16561814 GCF_038502225.1 Cherax quadricarinatus
AATACGTCACTTTGTGTGATTTTTTTCTGGGATTGTCCTATGTAATTTACACTACGGTAATTGTACTTATGTATACCTGTGCCTAATAAACTTAATTATTTGCGTTGTCAACAGATGGTTTTGAGGTAGTAAGGGAAGCCCCGTCAGTGTTCCACTGACCGCTGTTAGCCCATGTAGTAGTTGAATCTGGTGTTTGCAAGGGGTTTGTTTTTTAATGGTTGTATGATTTTGTATTTACAACTGTAGTGATGAGCACTGTGTCCCAGTGGTCTAAAACTCTGCAAAATATTCTTTGCTTTGAAGTGTTACGTCGTTTGTTTGGTATGTTCATGTTTGTGTGGTGTTACGTTCTTCATGTTTGTGTGGTGTTATGTTCTTCATGTTTGTGTGGTATGTTCATGTTTGTGTTATGTTCTTCATGTTTGTGTTATGTTCCTCACGTTTGCGTAGTTATGTTCTTCACGTCTGTGTGGTGTTATGTTCTTCATGTTTGTGTGGTATGTTCATGTTTGTGTTATGTTCTTCATGTTTGTGTTATGTTCTTCACGTTTGCGTAGTGTTATGTTCTTCACGTCTGTGTGGTGTTATGTTCTTCATGTTTGTGTAGTGTTATGTTCTTCACGTGTGTGGTGTTATGTTCTTCATGTTTGTGTGGTTATATTCTTCATGTTTGTGTGGTTATGTTCTTCATGTTTGTGTGGTTATATTCTTCATGTTTGTGTGGTTATGTTCTTCATGTTTGTGTGGTTATATTGTTCATGTTTGTGTGGTTATGTTCTTCATGTTTGTGTGGTTATTTTCTTCATGTTTGTGTGGTTATGTTCTTCATGTTTGTGTGGTTATATTCTTCATGTTTGTGTGGTTATGTTCTTCATGTTTGTGTGGTTATGTTCTTCATGTTTGTGTGGTTATGTTCTTCATGTTTGTGTGGTTATTTACTTCATGTTTGTGTCTAGATCGCCTCGTTGCCGTTAACGCTTACAGTATTTCTTCATATTTTCTGTACCCTCTCCGGCTTTATCTTCATCTGTTATGTAATTTGGAGCCAAAACATAACAGATGTAGTCAAAATTGAGTTTGGTGTTTTTGTACTCGAAATCTGTAGCTATGAAACCTAATATTATGTTGTTTTGCTGTTCACTGATCAACATTACTCGGTATATTTAAATTAGCCACTGTATATGACTCCTAGTTCCCGCTACTATTTTAATGGTGATATTAAATTAAATTGCCATTTTATTCATCTTGATTTCATAGCCACAGAATTAACATGTTACGTAAAATATATTTCTAAGGGTTAAAAAAAGTATGTGTAGCTTTATATACGGTTCACAATAATTAGCTTATTTGGAGGACTATAAAAAAATTATATAAAAAATATTCTTGTATTATTTTATAATAAAGAAAAGGCATTAGGCCCTTTTCCCCCTCCCTCTTACCTATTTCACTATTTTTTCTCCAAATTATTTATGACAATGGTCAATATTTTAAACTCACCTCCTCCTCACAGTACTTCATGCATTCCTGGCTGGCCTGCTGCGGGTCGGAACAGTCCACTAGATAAGTTTTATTGGTGGAGAAGGCGAGGTGGTCTGGCCGCCATGTTCGTGAGGTGACGAGGAATAGGCCACACTCACACTGCGCATGTGTCATGGCCACACTTCCAGCCACCATGATTAACATCGCTTGTAACCTTCTTAACCGCATTATCATATCTGCTGCTGCACCTGAAAATTACACATTAACAGGGATTGTGTGATTATCTGAGTCACTCATTTAATTTTTGTATGCACTGATTATTATCTGTTCATGCAGAGATTAATGGGATTAAGTCAGATTGTTTGAATTTATTCGATTATCCTAATACATAATTTATTTACTTAGGCACATAATATGTTGGGGCTCACATATTATATGTCCATAATATATAATCCCTTAAGAAGATTGCAAAAAAAATGCACATTATGTACCAAAAGCCTGAACAGCTACTTACTAAAAACTGATTGATTAAACTGCTCCGTATTGCAATAATAAATATAAGAACATAAGTATACATTTTTCTAGACTAAAATTAGTTTTTATATTAAGTCATAGGAAGGCTGTCAAGAACAGGGAAAGAAAGAACAGTGGTAAAAGAAGATAATGGATAGACAGGAAGAGATAATTATATAAGTTGATTAAGATGACCACTTTAGAAAAGGTTTAAAAGTGATTTTTGTCATAGAGGAACAAGTATTTGGTAAATATTTACAATTATAAGAATAAGTGAAACTATATTAGTAGATAATAATCTAAGCAAACATGACATTTAAATACACAACTGAAAATAAAAATACATTTGATTTTTATTTCCATATTTTATTATTAGTAGTAGTAGTAGTAGAAATATAGGTCTTTAAGTAACAAAAAAAATTGTAATATAACATCAGTATATTATGTATAATATATATTTATCAATGCATAACTGACATTTATTAATATTATAATCGAAGCTTTAACGAATGAATGAAATTCAAAATATTGAGTCGTAACTCAGTAATGCAGTTTCATTAGAATAGGCTTTTGAGTTGATTAAACGCGGCTTTCAGGACCCAGAGTAATAGGGAGGGAAGAGTAGCACCAATTCCTTGAATCAAGAACCTCTTCAAGGGTAGGCTTTAGGTTATATATATATATATATATATATATATATATATATATATATATATATATATATATATATATATATATATATATATATATATATATATATATATATATATATATATATATATATATATATATATATATATATATATATATATATATATATATATATATATATATATATATATATATATATATATATATATATATATATATATATAGATATAGAGATATAGATATAAAAGTGTGTATGAGAGATATTTAAACATAGAACATATACAGATATAAAAGTATCGACAGATATGAAATGATGAACTCTGGTATAATGTATATGGTAATTTTAATATTCAGCAGCTCCAACCAGGATTAAGAACCTCAAGATACATCAAACAGTACGAACATCTATGATGGTTGACAGCTTTTTCGTGTGTATGAAATCCACAATGAAAGAACTCAGTTGTAATAAACAGTTTCACTCACCTCATTAATATATGGTATGATTGGTCCTTATCATTATTGTCATCTTAAATAATATTTTCAATATTCATCAATTATCTTTATTAACAGCTATTTAATTCGCTTAAAATACAATTTAAACATCGACATTAAATAGTATATTATACACCGACAGTAAATAATATTGAATTACAGTAAATAATAGAAACTAACAAGATAATATTCTTGATTTTACTGCAAGAACTTGTAGATGTTAATAAAAGCAATAATATTAATATATGAGTAAACATGAGAGCAGCAGCAGCGTTAGGCATGGTGACGAGTGGCAGCAGCAGCAGCAGCAGCAGCAGCAGCAGCGTTAGGCATGGTGACGAGTGGCGGCAGCAGCAGCAGTGTTAGGCATGGTAACCAGTGGCAGCAGCAGCAGCAGCAGCAGTGTTAGGCATGGTGACCAGTGGCAGCAGCAGCAGCAGCGTTAGGCATGGTGACGAGTGGCAGCAGCAGCAGCAGCAGCAGCAGCGTTAGGCATGGTGACGAGTGGCAGCAGCAGCAGCAGCAGCAGCAGCGTTAGGCATGGTGACCAGTGGCAGCAGCAGCAGCAGCAGCAGCGTTAGGCATGGTGACGAGTGGCAGCAGCAGCAGCAGCAGCAGTGTTAGGCATGGTGACGAGTGGCAGCAGCAGCAGCAGTGTTAGGCATGGTGACGAGTGGCAGCAGCAGCAGCAGCAGCAGTGTTAGGCATGGTGACCAGTGGCAGCAGCAGCAGCGTTAGGCATGGTGACGAGTGGCAGCAGCAGCAGCAGCAGCAGCAGCAGCAGCAGTGTTAGGCATGGTGACCAGTGGCAGCAGCAGCAGCAGCAGCGTTAGGCATGGTGACGAGTGGCAGCAACGGCAGCAGCAGCGTTAGGCATGGTGACGAGTGGCAGCAGCAGCAGCAGCAGCAGCAGCAGTGTTAGGCATGGTGACCAGTGGCAGCAGCAGCAGCGTTAGGCATGGTGACGAGTGGCAGCAGTAGCAGCAGCAGCAGCAGTGTTAGGTATGGTGACGAGTGGCAGCAGTAGCAGCAGCAGCGTTAGGCATGGTGACGAGTGGCAGCAGTAGCAGAAGCAGCGTTAGGCATGGTGACGAGTGGCAGCAGCAGCAGCAGCAGCAGCAGCAGCAGCAGCAGTGTTAGGCATGGTGACCAGTGGCAGCAACAGCAGCGTTAGGCATGGTGACGAGTGGCAGCAGTAGCAGCAGCAGCAGCAGTGTTAGGCATGGTGACGAGTGGCAGCAGTAGCAGCAGCAGCGTTAGGCATGGCGACGAGTGGCAGCAGTAGCAGCAGCAGCGTTAGGCATGGTGACGAGTGGCAGCAGTAGCAGCAGCAGCGTTAGGCATGGTGACGAGTGGCAGCAAGAGCAACAGCAGCAGCAGCAGCGTTAGGCATGGTGACGAGTGGCAGCAGTAGCAGCAGCAGCGTTAGGCATGGTGACGAGTGGCAGCAGCAGCGTTAGGCATGGTGACGAGTGGCAGCAGTAGCAGCAGCAGCGTTAGGCATGGTGACGAGTGGCAGCAAGAGCAACAGCAGCAGCAGCAGCGTTAGGCATGGTGACCAGCAGCAGTGTTAGGCATGGTGACGAGTGGCAGCAACAGCAGCAGCAGCAGTGTTAGGCATGGTGACCAGCAGCAGTGTTAGGCATGGTGACCAGCAGCAGTGTTAGGCATGGTGACGAGTGGCAGCAACAGCAGCAGCAGCAGTGTTAGGCATGTTAGGCATGACCAGCAGCAGTGTTAGGCATGGTGACGAGTGGCAGCAACAGCAGCAGCAGCAGTGTTAGGCATGGTGACCAGCAGCAGTGTTAGGCATGGTGACGAGTGGCAGCAACAGCAGCAGCAGCAGTGTTAGGCATGGTGACCAGCAGCAGTGTTAGGCATGGTGACGAGTGGCAGCAAGAGCAACAGCAGCAACAGCGTTAGGCATGGTGACGAGTGGCAGCAACAACAGCAGCAGCAGTGTTAGGCATGGTGACCAGCAGCAGTGTTAGGCATGGTGACCAGTGGCAGCAACAGCAGCAGCAGCAGCAGTGTTAGGCATGGTGACCAGCAGCAGTGTTAGGCATGGTGACCAGTGGCAGCAACAGCAGCAGCAGCAGCAGCGTTAGGCATGGTGACCAGTGGCAGCAACAGCAGCAGCAGCAGCAGTGTTAGGCATGGTGACCAGCAGCAGTGTTAGGCATGGTGACCAGCAGCAGTGTTAGGCATGGTGACCAGTGGCAGCAACAGCAGCAGCAGCAGCAGCGTTAGGCATGGTGACCAGTGGCAGCAACAGCAGCAGCAGCAGCAGTGTTAGGCATGGTGACCAGCAGCAGTGTTAGGCATGGTGACCAGTGGCAGCAACAGCAGCAGCAGCAGCAGCGTTAGGCATGGTGACCAGTGGCAGCAACAGCAGCAGCAGCAGCAGTGTTAGGCATGGTGACCAGCAGCAGTGTTAGGCATGGTGACGAGTGGCAGCAACAGCAGCAACAGCAGCAGCAGCAGCAGCGTTAGGCATGGTGACGAGTGGCAGCAACAACAGCAGCAGCAGTGTTAGGCATGGTGACCAGTGGCAGCAGCAGCAGCAGCGTTAGGCATGGTGACCAGTGGCAGCAGCAGCAGCAGCGTTAGGCATGGTGACGAGTGGCAGCAACAGCAGCAACAGCAGCAGCAGCAGCAGCGTTAGGCATGGTGACGAGTGGCAGCAACAACAGCAGCAGCAGCGTTAGGCATGGTGACCAGTGGCAGCAACAGCAGCAGCAGCAGCGTTAGGCATGGTGACCAGTGGCAGCAGCAGCAGCAGCGTTAGGCATGGTGACCAGTGGCAGCAACAGCAGCAGCAGCAGCGTTAGGCATGGTGACCAGTGGCAGCAGCAGCAGCAGCAGCAGCGTTAGGCATGGTGACCAGTGGCAGCAGCAGCAGCAGTGTTAGGCATGGTGACCAGTGGCAGCAACAGCAGCAGCGTTAGGCATGGTGACGAGTGGCAGCAACAACAGCAGCAGCAGTGTTAGGCATGGTGACCAGTGGCAGCAACAGCAGCAGCAGCAGCGTTAGGCATGGTGACCAGTGGCAGCAACAGCAGCAGCAGCAGCGTTAGGCATGGTGACCAGTGGCAGCAACAGCAGCAGCAGCAGCGTTAGGCATGGTGACCAGTGGCAGCAGCAGCAGCAGCAGCAGCGTTAGGCATGGTGACCAGTGGCAGCAGCAGCAGCAGTGTTAGGCATGGTGACCAGTGGCAGCAGCAGCAGCAGCAGCGTTAGGCATGGTGACGAGTGGCAGCAACAACAGCAGCAGCAGTGTTAGGCATGGTGACCAGTGGCAGCAACAACAGCAGCAGCAGCGTTAGGCATGGTGACGAGTGGCAGCAACAACAGCAGCAGCAGCGTTAGGCATGGTGACGAGTGGCAGCAGCAGCAGCAGTGTTAGGCATGGTGACCAGTGGCAGCAACAGCAGCAGCAGCAGCGTTAGGCATGGTGACGAGTGGCAGCAACAACAGCAGCAGCAGTGTTAGGCATGGTGACCAGTGGCAGCAACAACAGCAGCAGCAGCGTTAGGCATGGTGACGAGTGGCAGCAGCAGCAGCAGCAGCGTTAGGCATGGTGACGAGTGGCAGCAACAACAACAGCAGCGTTAGGCATGGTGACGAGTGGCAGCAGCAGCAGCAGCGTTAGGCATGGTGACGAGTGGCAGCAACAACAACAGCAGCGTTAGGCATGGTGACGAGTGGCAGCAGCAGCAGCAGCGTTAGGCATGGTGACGAGTGGCAGCAACAACAACAGCAGCGTTAGGCATGGTGACGAGTGGCAGCAGCAGCAGCAGCAGCGTTAGGCATGGTGACGAGTGGCAGCAGCAGCAGCAGCAGCGTTAGGCATGGTGACGAGTGGCAGCAACAACAACAGCAGCAGCAGTGTTAGGCATGGTGACCAGTGGCAGCAACAACAGCAGCAGCAGCGTTAGGCATGGTGACGAGTGGCAGCAACAGCAGCAGCGTTAGGCATGGTGACGAGTGGCAGCAGCAGCAGCAGCAGCGTTAGGCATGGTGACGAGTGGCAGCAACAACAACAGCAGCAGCAGTGTTAGGCATGGTGACCAGTGGCAGCAACAGCAGCAGCAGCAGCGTTAGGCATGGTGACCAGTGGCAGCAACAGCAGCAGCGTTAGGCATGGTGACCAGTGGCAGCAACAGCAGCAGCAGCGTTAGGCATGGTGACCAGTGGCAGCAACAGCAGCAGCAGCAGCGTTAGGCATGGTGACGAGTGGCAGCAACAGCAGCAGCAGCAGCGTTAGGCATGGTGACGAGTGGCAGCAACAACAGCAGCAGCAGTGTTAGGCATGGTGACCAGTGGCAGCAACAACAGCAGCAGCAGCGTTAGGCATGGTGATGAGTGGCAGCAACAGCAGCAGCGTTAGGCATGGTGACGAGTGGCAGCAGCAGCAGCAGCAGCGTTAGGCATGGTGACGAGTGGCAGCAGCAGCAGCAGCAGCGTTAGGCATGGTGACCAGTGGCAGCAGCAGCAGCAGCAGCGTTAGGCATGGTGACGAGTGGCAGCAGCAGCAGCAGCAGCGTTAGGCATGGTGACGAGTGGCAGCAACAACAACAGCAGCAGCAGTGTTAGGCATGGTGACCAGTGGCAGCAACAGCAGCAGCAGCAGCGTTAGGCATGGTGACCAGTGGCAGCAACAGCAGCAGCGTTAGGCATGGTGACCAGTGGCAGCAACAGCAGCAGCAGCGTTAGGCATGGTGACCAGTGGCAGCAACAGCAGCAGCAGCAGCGTTAGGCATGGTGACCAGTGGCAGCAACAGCAGCAGCAGCAGCGTTAGGCATGGTGACCAGTGGCAGCAACAGCAGCAGCAGCAGAGTTAGGCATGGTGACCAGTGGCTGCAACAGCAGCAGCAGCAGCAGCAGCGTTAGGCATGGTGATGAGTGACAGCAACAACAGCAGCAGCAGCGTTAGGCATGGTGACGAGTGGCAGAAACAGCAGCAGCAGCAGCGTAAGGCATGGTGACAAGTGGCAACAGCAGCAGCAGCAGCAGCAGCAGCAGCAGCAGCAGCAGCAGCAGCGACAGCAGCAACAGCGTTAGTCATGGTGACAAGTGGCAGCAACAGCGTTAGGCATGGTGACAAGTGGCAGCAACAGCAACAGAAGCAGCAGCAGCGACGGCAGCAATAGCAAAAACAGCAAAAGCAGAACTCGCAGTGCCACGAGCAATAGAAAAAAACAAGCAATAAAAGCAAGTGCCAGTAGAAGCAGCAGTAATGCCAACGCAGCACTTCCATCAGCAATAGAAATAAACAGCAACTATGGCAACGGAAGCAGCAGTAGAGACAAACAGCAGCGTTAGAAATAGAATCAGCAGAAACAGCACCACTACCACTCCATCAGCAGCACTAACAGTACAAGTATGCAGAAATAACACCAGCAGCAAAGCACCACCACGACCGCCAACAACAAAGCAGTAGCAACAAAACGATCATTAGCAACAACACCAGCAGCACGAGCACTTGGAACAGCAGCAGCAACACCAACGGCATTGGTAAAAGCGGCATCATCACCATCACAAGCAGTAACACCAGCAGTAGTAGTAACAACAGCAGTAGTAGTAACACCAGCACCAATACTAGCAGCACCAGACGGAACATCAACAACACTCGTAAGAAGAAAGTATGAACGGAATGGGATGAAGGAATACTCTGTAAGAAAGAATAGAATGGTGAGGGGATGGAGAGATGATGGAATAGAATGTAAGAAATGGGTTAGATAGGGAGAGAAGACAGGATGGGTTGGTAGGTAGGTAGCCAGGGAGGGAGGGAGTCGTCTGGTCTACTGGTGAATGTAGGTCGCAGACATCTTACACGTGTCTGTTGATTACTGTCTGCTGTGAGCTGTGTTCAACACTCCTTCCTTCCCTTACTCTCTCTCCCTACCTCTCCCTAACTCTCTCTTCTCACACTTTCTTTTTCCATCCTTGACAATTCACACTTCGTATTAAATTCATTATCTTTCAACTCCACACTTCTCCCCAGCACCCTAGCATTCAATTCTTTTACAACCCAGTTTATAAACATTAAACAATCATGGTGACATCACACAGCTGTCTAAGACCTACTTTTACTGAAAAATAGTCTTATCTACCACGTACCCTAAAGTGAGCCTCGCTTTCTGTATAAAAACTTTAAAACTTTATCTACCCTACCGTGTGCTTTTTCCAAATCCATAAATGCGGCAAAAAACTTTCTCTTTACCTTTATATAAACACTGCTCACTTATATTCTTCAGTGTCTACACATTCCCGTAATTCCTGAATTCTCTTTGTTACTCTGTAATCCTACTTTCTGGCATACCCCTCTTTCAGTAATTCTACTCAACGCTGTACGCGATACATTCAATACATAGCGGTATATATACAATCACCCCCACTGCAGCTGATTCACCATGTTCACTATATGCTCAACGTTTTACAAGAGTACAGCACGAATCGATGTTCAGTTACCCACAAGGGTTTAGCACTTTACATAAATATAATCCGGCAATGAAACATCAGTTTGGTGAACACTTGTTGATGAACTGAGGTAACCCACATGGAGACAGAAACACTGCAAAAAAAAAAAGAGACCGTATGTTGTGATCTCCGTCTGAGATCTTCAGTAGTCAAGATCTCAGACATGGAAGTATACAAGAGCAGCGAAAATCTGAGATGGAAGTATACAAGAGCAGCGAAGATCTCAGAGATGGAAGTATACAGTCTATTTTTTTACATTGCTACAGTGCCCACGTGGGTTTCCTCAATTCATAACGCAGTAATTATAAATACGCTATTCAAGTAGCACGAAGCACGGGATGTGATTTCCGGTAGTCACTTTCTATTTAAGTGATAACAGCTTCAGGCACCCTGACCGAGCTTTAGGCACCCTGGCTGAGCTTCAAGCACCCTGGCTGAGCTTCAGGTACCCGTGGATGAGCTTAGGTACCCATAGTCAGCACTGCTTAGAAACTTGCAGGGAGGTTGTGACAAAATTTATAACATTTCCGAGTTCTCTAGACTGCTAACGCATGTGCTAAGTTTCCTCGTGTCGGTAGATCCGCTGTGTAAATATTTTGGAAACACACACACACGCGCGCGAGCACGCGCGCGCGAGCACGCACGCACGCACGCACACACACGCACACACACGCACACACACGCACACACACACACGCACACACACGCACGCACACACACGCACACATGCACAGGATGTTCCAGAGATTGGACACAGTAACAAGGGGACACAGTTGGAAGCTGAAGACACAGATGAATCACAGGGATGTTAGGAAGTATTTCTTCAGCCACAGAGTAGTCAGTAAGTGGAATAGTTTGGGAAGTGATGTAGTGGAGGCAGGATCCATACATAGCTTTAAGCAGAGGTATGATAAAGCTCACGGCTCAGGGAGAGTGACCTAGTAGCGATCAGTGAAGAGGCGGGGCCAGGAGCTCGGACTCGACCCCCGCAACCTCAACTAGGTGAGTACACGCACGCACACGCACGCACACGCACACACACGCACGCACACGCGCACACGCACACACGCACACGCACACGCACACACGCACACACGCACACACGCACACACACGCACACACGCAGTCACAATTAGGTGAGTACACACACACACAACTACCTGAGGTATGGAAGACGGCAAATGTAGTCACCATTTTTAAGAAAGGAGACAGACACGAGGCACTCAACTACAGACCAGTGTCACTGACGTGTATAGTATGCAAAGTCATGGAGAAGATTATCAGGAGAGTGGTAGTGCACTTAGAATAGAACAAGCTTATAAACGACAACCAGCACGGATTCAGGGAAAGAAAATCCTGTGTCACAAACCTACTGAGTTTTATGAAAAGGTAACGGAAGTAAGACACGAGAGAGACGGGTGGGAAGATTGCATTTTCTTGGACTGCAAGGCCTTCGACACAGTTCCTCACAAGAGATTAGTGCAAAAGCTAGAGGATCAGGCACACATAACAGGAAGGGCACTGCAATGGATCAGAGAATACCTAACAGGGAGGCAACAACGAGTCATGGTACGTGACGAGGTGTCAGAATTGGGCGCCTGTGACGAGCGGGGTTCCACAGGGGTCAGTCCTAGGACCAGTGCTATTTTTGGTATATGTGAATGACATGACGGAGGGGATAGACTCAGAAGTGTCCCTGTTTGCAGATGATGTGAAGATAATGGGGACAATTAAATCGGATGAGGATCAGGCATGACTACAAAGAGACTTGGACAGACTGGAAGACTGGGCCAGCAATTGGCTCCTCGAATTTAACTCCGCCAAATGCAAAGTAATGAAGATCGGGGAAGGACAAAGAAGACCGCAGACAGAGTATAGGCTAGGAGGCCAAAGACTGTAAACTTCACTCAAGGAAAAGGATCTTAGGGTGAGTATAATACCGAGCACATCTGAGGCGCTCATCAACCAGATAACTACTGCCGCATATGGGCGCCTAGCAAACCTGAGTATAGCATTCCGATACCTCAGTAAGGAATCGTTCAAGACTGTACACTGTGTACGTCAGGCCCATACTGCAGCACCAGTTTGGAACCCACACATGATCAAGCACGTCAAAAAATTAGAGAAAGTGAAAAGGTTTGTAACAAGACTAGTTCCAGAGCTAAGGGGAATGTTCTACGAAAAAAGGTTAAGGGAAATCAGCCTGACGACACTGGAGGACAGGAGGGTTAGGGGAGATATGATAACGACATACAAAATACTGCGAGGAACTGACAAGGTGGACAGAGACAGGATGTTCCAGAGATGGGACACAGAACCAAAGGGTCACAATTGGAAGATTCAGATTCAGGTGAGTCAAAGGGATGTTAGGAAGTATTTTTTTAGTCATAGAGTTATCAGGAAATGGAAGTCTGGCAAGTGACGTAGTGGAAGCAGGAACCATACATAGTTTTAAGACGAGGTATGATACAGCTCATGGACCAGGGAGAGAGGGCCTAGTAGTGATCAGTGAAGAGGCGGGGCCAGTGGCTATGAATCGACCCCTGCAACCACAAACAGGTGAATACACACACACATACACTTATGATTTGACCCCTGCAACCACAATTAGGTTAGTACATACTCAAATAATTTTGCTATGTGTAACTGACTCGAGTGTATTACGTATATAATAAACTATTCATTTTATAGCTATAATCTCTTTGTTTTATGGAACAGTGTTAAGTATCAGGTAAGCACTTCCCAGACTAGCCAATAACTGGTGCAGACCGACCAATAACAGATATAGACGGCCAACAAAAAATACGGTTCAATTTCCAGTCATTCAACTGTGGTAAATTGGTTCTAGGCTACATGAATGTCTGCCGTTATCATGGGATCG
>NC_091321.1:16564314-16589314 GCF_038502225.1 Cherax quadricarinatus
AAGCAGAAGTGTTATAAGAAGAGCAGAGTATATGGAGAGTAAAAGAAAGGTAAAGAGAGTGGTGAGAGAGTGCAAAAGGAGAGCAGATGATAGAGTGGGAGAGGCACTGTCAAGAAATTTTAATGAAAATAAGAAAAAATTTTGGAGTGAGTTAAACAAGTTAAGAAAGCCTAGGGAAAATATGGATTTGTCAGTTAAAAACAGAGTAGGGGAGTTAGTAGATGGGGAGATGGAGGTATTGGGTAGATGGCGAGAATATTTTGAGGAACTTTTAAATGTTAAGGAAGAAACAGAAGCAGTAATTTCATGCACTGGTCAGGGAGGTATACCATCTTTTAGGAGTGAAGAAGAGCAGAATGTAAGTGTGGGGGAGGTACGTGAGGCATTACGTAAAATGAAAGGGGGTAAAGCAGCTGGAACTGATGGGATCATGACAGAAATGTTAAAAGCAGGGGGGGATATAGTGTTGGAGTGGTTGGTACTTTTGTTTAATAAATGTATTAAAGAGGGGAAGGTACCTAGGGATTGGCGGAGAGCATGTATAGTCCCTTTATATAAAGGGAAAGGGGACAAAAGAGACTGTAAAAATTATAGAGGAATAAGCTTACTGAGTATACCAGGAAAAGTGTACGGTAGGGTTATAATTGAAAGAATTAGAGGTAAGACAGAATGTAGGATTGCGGATGAGCAAGGAGGTTTCAGAGTGGGTAGGGGATGTGTAGATCAAGTGTTTACATTGAAGCATATATGTGAACAGTATTTAGATAAAGGTAGGGAAGTTTTTATTGCATTTATGGATTTAGAAAAGGCATATGATAGAGTGGATAGAGGAGCAATGCGGCAGATGTTGCAAGTATATGGAATAGGTGGTAAGTTATTAAATGCTGTAAAGAGTTTTTATGAGGATAGTGAGGCTCAGGTTAGGGTGTGTAGAAGAGAGGGAGACTACTTCCCGGTAAAAGTAGGTCTTAGACAGGGATGTGTAATGTCACCATGGTTGTTTAATATATTTATAGATGGGGTTGTAAAGGAAGTAAATGCTAGGGTGTTCGGGAGAGGGGTGGGATTAAATTTTGGGGAATCAAATTCAAAATGGGAATTGACACAGTTACTTTTTGCTGATGATACTGTGCTTATGGGAGATTCTAAAGAAAAATTGCAAAGGTTAGTGGATGAGTTTGGGAATGTGTGTAAAGGTAGAAAGTTGAAAGTGAACATAGAAAAGAGTAAGGTGATGAGGGTGTCAAATGATTTAGATAAAGAAAAATTGGATATCAAATTGGGGAGGAGGAGTATGGAAGAAGTGAATGTTTTCAGATACTTGGGAGTTGACGTGTCGGCGGATGGATTTATGAAGGATGAGGTTAATCATAGAATTGATGAGGGAAAAAAGGTGAGTGGTGCGTTGAGGTATATGTGGAGTCAAAAAACGTTATCTATGGAGGCAAAGAAGGGAATGCATGAAAGTATAGTAGTACCAACACTCTTATATGGGTGTGAAGCTTGGGTGGTAAATGCAGCAGCGAGGAGACGGTTGGAGGCAGTGGAGATGTCCTGTTTAAGGGCAATGTGTGGTGTAAATATTATGCAGAAAATTCGGAGTGTGGAAATTAGGAGAAGGTGTGGAGTTAATAAAAGTATTAGTCAGAGGGCAGAAGAGGGGTTGTTGAGGTGGTTTGGTCATTTAGAGAGAATGGATCAAAGTAGAATGACATGGAAAGCATATAAATCTATAGGGGAAGGAAGGCGGGGTAGGGGTCGTCCTCGAAAGGGTTGGAGAGAGGGGGTAAAGGAGGTTTTGTGGGCAAGGGGCTTGGACTTCCAGCAAGCGTGCGTGAGCGTGTTAGATAGGAGTGAATGGAGACGAATGGTACTTGGGACCTGACGATCTGTTGGAGTGTGAGCAGGGTAATATTTAGTGAAGGGATTCAGGGAAACCGGTTATTTTCATATAGTCGGACTTGAGTCCTGGAAATGGGAAGTACAATGCCTGCACTTTAAAGGAGGGGTTTGGGATATTGGCAGTGTGGAGGGATATGTTGTGTATCTTTATATGTGTATGCTTCTAGACTGTTGTATTCTGAGCACCTCTGCAAAAAGTGATAATGTGCGAGTGTGGTGAAAGTGTTGAATGATGATGAAAGTATTTTCTTTTTGGGGATTTTCTTTCTTTTTTTGGGTCACCCTGCCTCGGTGGGAGACGGCCGACTTGTTGACAAAAAAAAAAAAAATATATATATATATATATATATATATATATATATATATATATATATATATATATATATATATATATTATATACCGAGAGGTGTGCATCTCCCAGTATCTACACAGATATATATATATATATATATATCACTCAACTTTAGCTACCTCCAGCGGACGCTTATCTCTGGCCGCGTACAAATATAATTTTCTTAGGCGGAAATAACAGCCCGACTTTCATTTTCCTGTTAATGCATTGTGTGACCTTTTTTGGTTGGCATACCAGAACGCATCCTAGGAGGGGGGTGGGAGGGATACCTGGTTACATCCTTGGAGGGATACCTAGTTGCATCCTGGGAGGGATACCTGGTTACATCCTGGGAGGGATACCAGGTTGCATCCTGGGAGGGATACCTGGTTACATCCTGGGAGGGGTACCAGGTTACATCCTGGGAGGAATACCAGGTTACATCCTGGGAGGGATACCAGGTTACATCCTGGGAGGGATACCAGGTTACATCCTGGGAGGGATACAAGGTTACATCCTGGGAGGGAATGCATTCCAGGTTACATCATAGGAGGAAGGAGAAACTGGGACGGATACTAGGCCACATCCTGGGAGAGAGGGAAAGAGAAAGGGAGAGAGGAAGTAACAGAGGGAGACTTGGGAAGTAAGGGAGGAAACGAGAAGTAAAGGTGAAATGGAATGAGAGATTTAAAAAAAATGGCAGGAGTGAGAAAGGATATGTGTGTGTGTGTGTGTGTGTGTGTGTGTGTGTGTGTGTGTGTGTGTGTGTGTGTGTGTGTGTGTGTGTGTGTGTGTGTGTGTGTGTGTGTGTGTTTGTGTGTTTGTGTGTGTGTGTGTGTGCGTATGTATATATATATATATATATATATATATATATCTATATATATATATATATATATATCTATATATATATATATATATATAATATTTTAACCACGGACGAGTGGTATTTAATCAATAACAACACTACGACTAGCCGAGGACTCGAACCCATGTCGTTTTGGCCCGCCACACGGTGAGCAAAAATCACCAATATATATATATATATATATATATATATATATATATATATATATATATATATATATATATATATATATATATATATATATATATATACATATAGTCGGACTTGAGTCCTGGAAATGGGAAGTACAATGCCTGCACTTTAAAGGAGGGGTTTGGGATATTGGCAGTTTGGAGGGATATGTTGTGTATCTTTATATGTGTATGCTTCTAGACTGTTGTATTCTGAGCACCTCTGCAAAAACAGTGATAATGTGCGAGTGTGGTGAAAGTGTTGAATGATGATGAAAGTATTTTCTTTTTGGGGATTTTCTTTCTTTTTTGGGTCACCCTGCCTCGGTGGGAGACGGCCGACTTGTTGAAAAAAAAAAAGAAAAAATAAAAAAAAAATATATATATATATATATATATATATATATATATATATATATATATATATATATATATATATATATATATTTATATATATATATGTATATGTATGCATGTATATATGTATATATACGTATATGCTTCTAAACCGTTGTGTTCTGAGCACCTCTGCAAAAACATTGATTATGTGTGAGTGAGGTGAAAGTATTGAATGATGAAAGTATTTTCTTTTTGGAAATTTTCTTTCTTTTTGGGTCACCCTGCCTCGGTGGGAGACGACCGACTTGTTAATATATATATATATATATATATATATATATATATATATATATATATATATATATATATATATATATATATATATATATATATATATATATATATATATGTATATATATATATATATATATATATATATACACATACGAGTTCATGTTAGTATTTATATAAGAGAGTAGTTAAGCTATTTTCTAATTATATTCATAGGGAAGCGCAAAACCCGTTAGAATCATACAGCACCTTGGGAATTTGAGCTAATCAGGCTTGATCCAAGGAAGGGGAGTGAAGCGCCTGTTCCTTGGAACAAGTCTTTCATGTTTACAAATGTAAATGTATTCTTTTTTGTATATAGTCTGGTGAAATTGCTGACTAACAGGCCATAATTGAGTTTTCTATCTGTATTTAAGACAGAGCTTATTGAAGGTGTGTCGTGGGATACTCTGTTGAATGTTAGATGAATCCATCCTTCTACAACCCTTCCTTCAAATTTCATTAATCTTTTTTTTTTGTTTTTTTTTTACCGTTCGTAGGATGTAAGCTCGAAATGTCGCGATACTCCCCGCGCTCAGAAACGTATCACTTTTTTTTCGTTGTTACTTAACCATACTTAACCCACCTAAGCCTAGCCTAACTGGAAATAACAAATATTAAAAGATCAGGGCCATTTCGAGAATGCAGAAATGAACGAATAGCGATTTGTGAGAAACTAGCTGATCCAATTTTAGAACGGGTTGTTTCTGTGGAGGGATGAAATAATCTTTCTTTCATAATATTATCTCTCATACCTCTGGCTTCGGGTCCCCCAGCTCTTGTTCCCTCTTTCCTGTCTCGCCCTCTGTGTCGAAAGTCCACCTCCAATGGTAGTTCCGGAAGGACTGACAGCTGACTCCTTTTTTTTTTATTCGCCGGTACTCTCCAGTCCGGGTCTTTTCCAATAGTGGTGACCCGGCCTTGGCTCCCTGTCTGGGGAGTATCTCGAGACCTATGTCTCCCATGGGAGGAGATACAAGTACCCCCTAATCTTTGGGACCAACTGTCCCCAGGCCTAGCCACAGTCCCCGCCCTCACAGGGCTCGTAGGGAGAAGCCAGGCCTCTGGTCCTCCATCTGCCCCGCCCCAAAGGGGCTCGTGAGGATGGCAGTCTTGTGAGCTGCAGTTGGTGGCAAGCTCAGGCCTTTTAGCTGGCTCTTACAGGATCAAGGACTCAAGGATACGTCGCCGCCGCTGTATGACACTTTCTCCCACCTGTAACGGGGACGCAGCTGGTCCGCCGTACTGCCAGACATCACAATATCCTAACACCGGCAGCCATTAACAATGGTGGTTAAACGTATAACCTTAATTTTTAAAGGGGTGAAGGGGTAAGCCAGCGAAAGGCCTCGGTCAGATGCCAAAGGCTTCAACTGTGGGTCATCATATGACTAAGACCAGCGTTAGGAAACACTTGTCCTGTTTCCTGACAAACCTTACCTAACCTAACCGGCGGCTCTTTTAAAGCCATAGTATTAAATAGGTACATGTGTGGTAAGATGACACTGTGCAGAGCAAAGCTGTATTTTAAGACAAACGTTTCGCTTGGTGGCAACCTTCTTTAAATATAAGGTTTCTTTGATCAGTGAATATAACGTCTGCTCACTTAGCTTACATACAGTGTCCGGGGTTTGATCCTCGGCACGGGTGGAAATGTTAGGTATGCTTTCTTACACCTGCTGTCCCAATTTACCTAGCAGTAAGTAGGTACCTGGGTGATAGTCAATTGTTGTGGGTCATATTCCAGGGGGTAGTAGTGTAACTTAGATATGACTAGGCTTTGTAATGAGCTGAGGTAGGATAACAGTCTATAAAATTGGTGTGTAAAGAAAAGGTTCTACCTGTTGAAATCGGGAAAAAATACTTTGTAATCAATTATAGTAATAAATCACCTCATTCTTAATTTGTAATTACAAATAATTTCAAAGTAATTATTTTGTAAATAATTTCTTTATAATGAATATGAAATAATTCCACCGTCATTTCGGTGAAAATAATGTTTATATCTATGATAAAATGAGATTACATTCAGACACCTGGTAACTATTATCATTATAGAAAGACTTAGCGATGCCTGGACACGAAGCTGGGCTGTAATTGGTAGGCTGGTGTCGCCCGCCAGCCAATCGCAAGACACAAAGTAGAGTAAACAAGGACAGTGAATTCCTTAAGTAGAAAGTACAAATCATTAGGCTACATTTTTTTTGGTGGAGAAGAGATAGGGATGGATTAAAGGTAGGAATTTGGGAAAAGATGATTAAATATGAAACTAAGTATTAGCTGATAATGTTGCTTCTGGTGTCCTTTATGCCTATAACGTGTGTGCCCTCAAGACCATTCTAAAAATTTTGAATTGTTTGAAAAATATACTTGCGTTAAGCTTATTGCCTAATGGTAAACCATTTGGATAACCAATGAAGCAGCCCGGACTCGATCTCCGGCCGAGTCGAGACTAAAGGCAGTTAAGTTTCCTAACACCTACTGCCCATGTTGCGGGTCGCACCTTATCCTGAGTTTTTAACCCTCTGAGGTTAATAATCGGAATAAAGACTTCTTCCTCATAGTCTTCCTCTCCTCCTCCTGGACCATTATCAAGGGTTTGTTCTACCCATTTCACTGTGAACTCCTTTTTTTTAATTTAATCTACTAAAAAGCAACTATCTGAGCTATATTTAGATAAGCATGTTTTATATATGTATGTACTTTTTAAAATTATTAATATTATTATTATTATTATAATCAAGGGGGAAGCGCTAAACCCGGAGGATTATACAGCGCCTAGGGGATGATGTGGAAGGCATTCAGGCTTAATTCGGGGAACTGGAGCACAGATCCAATTCCCTAAATTAAGAGCCCCTCACCAACATCAAGGAACCTTCCTTGAGGGGTTTAAAATTATTAATAAATAAACCGTTATTGTAACTTCTGTAAAAGTCTAAATCTGTACATAGTAGCACTAGAAGTAACACTGGCTTATTACCCCCAAGTTAATTTTTGTAGATTGACAAAACTGTATAACTTCTCCAAGAAGTTTGTAAATATTAACACTATGATGAAGAAGAAACGAACAAGAAGTACATGACGGCGATGATGAAGGTTTTATTCGGTTTAGTAACCCCGGATGGCTAATAACCCAAGAAAGCCATACAGTGTGGCTTACTTCCGTTGGGATCGTTAGGTCCTCCACCAGGATGTGAAGCAAAACACTCGACTAACCCCTTTTGTACCCATTTACTGCTGGAAAGACATTGGCAACTTACGAGTCTTCCTCATACATCTCGCGCCTCGCCCAAGATTCAAACCCGGGACCTTTCGCTTTAAAACTAACAATCAACCCAACATAGCTACACATTCCAAACATTAACATTCTTAACATCAACAATCCTAACCGTAAAATTCCCACCCCACTTCTCATTCATATAAGCAAACAACGTATAATTTTATGCAATTCTTACACCGCAAACCCTGCTCGTGTAAATACGCGTATTTGTACTTTATGTTGCTTACCATATGTTGACTTATAAACAACCAGATTATTATTATTATTATATAAATGGTTTCGAAAACCATCATCTCCGGCTGAGGGACTGATTACTCTAGCAGCCTAGCTCATTTTCCACGATTCTTCTAAAACTGTACTGAAATGAAGATACTGGATGACGAAACTTTTCAAAAGTAAAGATACCCAAGTATTGCACAACTGTCTACATTTATTATTATTATTATTATATTCATTGGGAAGCATTAAACCCGCCTGTGGATTAGGATGAGTGAGAGGGGGGTCCATGTTTCATCCGAAGCAGTGGCCTAGCATTAAGGACCCCCCCCACCTCCTCTTAAGAGACAAAACAACTAGACATAAGGCCTGGTCACATACCGGTCCGCGGAGGCGTTAACCCCCGAAACCTTCTCCAGGTATACTATGAGAGTAACACATTGTTTCACGGGTATCGTAGCATTAGTGTTATATAATACCGACAAATCGAATAATTTTACACTTGAGCAATAACTGGGTATCTTTATTAGGTAGACGTTTCGCCAACCAAGTGGCTTTATCAATACAATACAGGGACAAAAACGGAAGATTGATGAGGCTAAAGATGAGGTAATCAGTCCCTCAGTCTTGTCCCTGTATTGTACTGAAGCCACTGGTTGGCGAAACGTCTGCTTAATAAAGATACTCGGTATCTGCACATATGCCTAATTCTTCAACTTGTTTCAAGGGTACTGGTGACCTCACATGTCTGGAGTACTCGTAACCTCACGTCAGGGGTACTGGTGCCCTCACATGTCAGTACTGGTGACCTCACGTCAGGGATAATGGTGACATTATATGTCAAGAGTATTGGTGACCTCACGTGTCAGGGGTACTGGTGACTTCACGTCAGGATTACTGGTGACCTCGCATAAAAGGGATGCTGGTGACCTCACGTATCAGGGTTACTGGTGACCTCGCATGTAAGAGGTACTGGTGACCTCGGTTGTCAGGTGAACTGGTGACCTCACATGTCTGGGGTACTGGTGACCTCAAGTGTGAATACTGATGACTGGTACGCCATCATTTTAATTAACTGCCTCCATACAGTTACTTAACCAAACTTTCCCAGTCATTAAAACTTATATAAACTATTACTATATGCCGAATTAAGCATAAAATACCGTAAAAAAATAGTGAAAACTTGGGAACTTACCGAAAGTACTAATGAAAACGAGAAGAGAAAATGTATGTAACGTTTGGCCCATGACGGGGCAGTGATGGTGGCGTCAGGCGTGCAAACTCTACCGTTACCTCCACACTCTTGCAAACATGATTTCACTCTCTGGAGCACACAAGTGACGTCTGTGTGACAGATGTACATCACCCGAGGTGCACATCCATGTTAACCTTCAGCACACAACGACATTAATGCCTTAAAGTTCTTTTCACTTTCCTAGACGACAAGAAATGCTACGAGAAGGGTTGACCAGCCTATTGCTAGATTAACTTTTATTTTTTGTGTGTTGAAAGTAAAAATAACAGGCATTATTTATTGGCGTTAAAACCTATGCATATACCAGTTCAACATAAAATCGATTCAAGGAGAGATGGAGATTGTCAAAAGGAGTAAAATGCTAAAATTTAAAAAATAAAAAATGGTGACACCTCAAATGTCAAAAACTTTCGACCAACAGCAAGCCTGTCACTAGCCTACTATCAAAAAATATTATGAAAATTACAGCCCAGTAAATGCCTACATTTCAAAGCAGAATGACAAAAAAAAAAAAGTCACACTGCCACTGCTCGAACAATTCACAACTAAGCCACGACAGAACATTTCGGTCCGTCTTAGACCTTCATAAGTCACCATGGGTCCAGCATGGACCGGGAAAAGTAACTTACATTTTATATTTGTGGATTAGTTATAAATACAAATGAATCTGCTTGTAGATTTTATTAAAATCGGGTAACATTAACCTAAAACCAGCAAAACAAAGATGTTCCAACTGACATCTTTCACGCAGTTAGTTACAGGCTACAGATGTTATCCTACATTTATTTACAGGCTAAGCTCTATTATCCTACCTCAGCTCATTTATTGACTAAGAGATGTTATCCTACCCTAGAGGTTTAACAAATACAATTAAATAATACCTCAACACTCACGAAACCGAATACAGTATCTATATACTACACTCATTTTCGTAAGACAAAAAAGAGCAGTAGCTCTGGCAGAATGCAAAACATTTAACAGTTTTCCGTGTAATATTCATCTGATAACATGAATCAAACTTGAGTGCCACTTGAATGAGTGACAACTTTCTCTGCATCTCTGTGTCATGTTCAGCTCGTCTGCGCTATTTTTATGAGGCGAAAGCCAGAGGTATATTAATAGTGACTCCCAAGGCGATACATCCGGTTGTGTGGCCTCACCGAGTAGTTTGCGGGGGTCTAGGCTCAGCTCCTGACCCCGCCTGCTTGACTACCTTAATCGTCATCAATGATTTCTGGCCTCTTGGAGCTTGTCAGTGTACTGAGTTTGTTGCCTCATCCAAGGCACTCCACTGTTCAACCAGCCAGAGATTAAAGAAATACTTTCTTACATCCCTATGGCTCATTTGTACCCCCTTGATCCTGGTCCTCTCAGTTCAAACAATCTATTTCTATCGGCGCTATCAGTTCCTCTTATGATTTTGTACGTCGTGTTGTTTCCTTGTCCTCTCTACAAGGTCGTCAGGTTCAGAGCCATCAACCGTTTTCCTTATAACAAACCCAATTCTGGTATTAATGTGTTTGCAAATCTTTCAGTCTTTTAGAGCTTCTGCATGTGCTTGAACAGGTGTGGGCTCCATGCTGGAGCTACGTACTCAATGACTGGCCTAACATATGTCAATTATAAGGTTCTGAAGCAGTATAAGAAACAGCGCATATGTACAATAACCAATATTTCTAGATTTCCAATTTTATTATTTCCAATATTTCCAAATTCACAATTTTATTATTTCCAATATTTCCAAATTCACAGTTTTATTATTTTTTTCCACCTAAAAATCAGCATAGGTATACTGATAATCGTGAGATTTACCGTCAGAGCGTAATCAATGTGTTGGCCACCCCTGCTGGACAGCTCCCTGACCGCTATACACATTAGTGCTTAATGGCATTCAAGGTGAGAGAGAGAACAGTGGTTGGTAGGAAAGAAAAAGAGAGAGCAAGCAAGATAAAAAAAAAAAAGTATCAAGATGCACTTAGATGGACAAAAGCCTTGTAGCAATTTGGGCGACATTGTGCTGATCATCTCCGTGTGTGGGCTACCATGGAACGCTCAGGCAGCCAGCTGCTCCCTCTGTACATGCCAACACAGAATAACGAGTACATGACTCGCGAACTCGTAATGACACGATAGTACACAGCTCATTGGGGTTCGAACTCATGGCAAGCCTGTCCGAAAACTAGCAGGTCAGTGCGTTATCCAGTGTGCCATGCCAGCCTAATAAAATTACATATAGCAAGGTGTCTTTCGATATACACTATGAAGCTTAGCGAGGGCTCCACTGTGACCACAAATATAGGCTTTTTCAAACAAATCTCACAGCGTAGAAAATTATTGAATACAATATTAGCAAAGATTGTGCCTTCGTGTTTTTATCTTCCTTCCTTCGTGTTTTTATCTTCCTTCCTTCGTGTTTTTATCTTCCTTCCTTCGTGTTTTTATCTTCCTTCCTTCCTTCGTGTTTTTATCTTCCTCCTTCGTGTTTTTATCTTCCTTCTCTCTCTCTCTCTCTCTATCTATCTCTCTCTCTCTCTCTCTCTCTCTCTCTCTCTCTCAAGCCATTTGCGAAATGACTTGACACTTCGGGTGAAAATTCTGTAACATGAGAAAGCAAGAAGTCCCGCAACCACAATATTGTTGTTGTGACGGCCTTCCATGCGTCTTAGTGACGTCTGGAGTGCTTGTGTTATCCTCCCTTGCATATGAAGTATATATAATCACCTAGCAACGTCTGCGGAGGTTGAACCCTAGCGCTTGTCCCTCACCTATGAGGTTATACAGAGGCTGGAGATATGGGAGAAGTAATCTGCTTAATCCAAGGAAGGTGAGGGCAACGCTAGCGTCACTGCACCCCGCCTGGAAGGAACTACTCTACGAAGGAATTTTTATTTCTGACTCGTTTGAATCTTTCGTTTCATGGTGTATAGTATGTTCTTCCCCACGTAACACAGGACAGAAGAAGCGACTCGTATCGAAATGTTTCCTCAGTAAATGTCTTGAACTGTGCACGTCTTTATCTACTGTGTACAGTGCTTTCTTCCCTTAAGGCGCTGTACGGTGCCTTCTTCCCCTTTAAACACTGTGCAATGTCATTTTTTCTTAACATTGTCTTCCTTTCATAACAGTGTACAAGATCTTTCCTTCTTAACACAATACACAGTGTCTTTCCGTTTGACAAAGTACACAGTATCTTTCCATTTTAACACTGCACAATGTCTTCTTTTCATAACAGTGTATTAACTTCTTGACTGGATTATAGGCTTGTGAACTGAATCATTTTTTATGCATACATTCCACGAGTTACTTTAAAGGGTACAACTGTATGAAAGATCGTGAATACATGTATAGTATGTGCTAGTTATCAAATTTATATATTTCATTATTTTTATGGCTGTATCTTCGTAAAATTAACGTAATTAACTACGGCATTTAGGATTATATAACTACAACTAATTTCTTTATAATGCATATTTAGTTTTTGCGGGTCGAAGTCCATCAGCCGGGATGGTGTGACTTCTTCCCACCTCACCCAGTTGATCGGATGGCTTAACTTATATTTTTGAATCTGTGTCTGGAGCTCTAACCACATATATTATTATTCGACTTCTAACTGGAGTTATTCTACCAACCTGCATTTATGAGATAAGTTATTCATTCATATTAGCTGCCAAACTTGGCAGCTAATATGAATGAATAACTGCTTATGTATCTCATTTCACAGGACTATCTCGTTTCTTCCCAGGAGTAAATGAGCTAAGAATATTGATACCCATTCCAACGATATAACTACCATGATAACCTATTCCACACACATGAATGTGTGTATATATATATATATATATATATATATATATATATATATATATATATATATATATATATATATATATATATATATATATATATATATAATATAATATATATAATATATATATATATAATATAATATATATAATATATATATATATATATATATATATATATATATATATATATATATATATTATATATATATATATATACATATATATATATATATATATATATATATATATATATATATATATATATATATATCTGTGTGTGTGTACTCACCTAATTGTGGTTGCAGGGGTCGACTCAGCTCCTGGCCCGCTTCTTCACTGACCGCTACTAGGTCCTCTCTCTCCCTGCTCCCTGAGCTTTATCATGCCTCGTCTTAAAGCTATGTATGGTTCCTGCCTCCACTACATCACTCGCCAGACTGTTCCACTTCCTGACCACTCTGTGACTAAGGAAATACTTCCTAACATCCCTGTTACTCATCTGAGTCTTCAACTTCCAAGGGTGACCCCTCGTTTCTGTGTCCCCTCTCTGGAACAGCTTGTCTGTTCACCTTGTCTATTCCACGCAGTATTTTGTATGTCGCTATCATGTCTCCCCTAACCCTCCTGTCCTCCAGTGTCGTCAGATGTGTGTGTGTGTGTAGATCTACTGAGTATACATGTGTATACTCAGTAGATATAGATATAGAGGGAGCCTAGTGCTGTGCCAGCGTCACCTTGAGTCTAGCACACACATGTATAGGCTGCGACTTGGGTAATTATGATATCTTTAATATAACCCACTGAACGGGTCATGTGATCATGACCCACATCACCTGATCCCCCCCCCCGACAAATAAATGAGAAACAACAACTAAATGCGCTTGTACAGACGTATAACAAAATGATAGTGAGAACATTAACCAAAGTAAATCTAAAAAAAATTATCTCGATGAATATGATGATAATGATAGTGTTCATGAAAATGGCAATGTTGGTGATGAAGAAAATGGTTACAAATAGTGATTATAACCATGATAAATAATAGTGATAATTATGTTGATAATGAATATGATAATAATGTTCAAGACGATTGCAGTAATAGTAATAATAATAATCGACAATTATTAAAAAATCACTAGCAGAGTGCTTCATAGACAAGCTATACTGCTAACTTACCCAGGCAACAGCTAGACCACCATGGCTCCTCCCAGAGAAAGCTACAGCGCTATGACCTTAGCTGACACAGAAAGCTAACAGAGAAAGTCAGTGACACTGACCCTCCCAGATGGCAGCACTGCCGCCAGCTTGAGAGAGAGAGAGAGAGAGACAGAGACAGACTGAGAGACACAGACAGACAGACTGGAGTGAAAACTGACATTAACAGAGTTGACTTACCTGAAGAGGAGGGAGAGGTGAAGGAAGGAGCGAGGGATGGGAGAGGTGGAGGTAGGGGAAGGAGGTAGAGGTTGGGGAAGGAACGAGAGAAGCGGGGGGAAAGGAGGGACGGGAGAGGTGTAGCAAAGAGTGAGGGCGAGGAGAGGGCGGGGGAGGAGTGAGGGAGGGGAGAAGTGGGAGAAGAAGGGAGGGGAGAGGTGGAGGAAGAAGGGAGGGGAGAGGTGGAGGAAGGAGGGAGGGAAGAGATGGAAAAAGGGCCGTGGGCGGGGAGAGGGAGGGAAGAGGTGCGGAAGGAGAGAGGGGTTGAGAGATTTAGAGGGGAAGGGAAAAGAGGTGGTTTCACATCTCATAGTTACCAAAACACCCGCCAGGGATCTTCACACCTTATTAACAATAATAAATCTTAAAACCTAGCGTAACAATTCTGAGATAATTTACTTCAAGAATTAAGAGTCATAATACCGTCATTTTCTCCTGATAAAATATAACAATTTTACAAAAACCGCCGCTATTAGAGAGCAAAAATCCTTCAAGCACTTATACAACCCTAACCACATGGTGGATTAGGGTAATCTAGGTTAATTTAACCTAAATTAAACTAGCAGAAACGGGGAATGTGTGTGTATATAACAGCAGCCGGATTAACTTTTTTTTAGGGCAAGAACGTGGGAAAACCAACCTTGCTCCCAGTGACTGATTTTTTAATGATTGATTTTTAATTAATTATTTTTAAATGACTGACTTTTTAATGCTAGCTTTTTTAATGATTGATTTCTTTAAAGTTCAGTAAGTCGTATAAATAACTTAACGTTGATCTTATAAGGACAAGGTGTTTTTCTCAGCCAGTTTCATATAGGTTCCTTTAAGAATGCCAGCCACAAGCTGCAATCACCTGATTTATGTTGGAAAATATGAAAATTGCCACAAGGGGCCTAGAGTAAAAAACTATCACTACAGTATATTTTTTATTTTATTTTTATTATCACACTGGCCGATTCCCACCAAGGCAGGGTGGCCCGAAAAAGAAAAGCTTTCACCATCATTCACTCCATCACTGTCTTGCCAGAAGGGTGCTTTACACTACAGTTTTTAAACTGCAACATTAACACCCCTCCTTCAGAGTGCAGGCACTGTACTTCCCATCTCCAGGACTCAAGTCCAGCCTGCCGGTTTCCCTGAACCCCTTCATAAATGTTACTTTGCTCACACTCCAACAGCACGTCAAGTATTAAAAACCATTTGTCTCCATTCACTCCTATCAAACACGCTCACGCATGCCTGCTGGAAGTCCAAGCCCCTCGCACACAAAACCTCCTTTACCCCCTTTCTCCAACCTTTCCTAGGCCGACCCCTACCCCGCCTTCCTTCCACTAAAGACTGATACACTCTTGAAGTCATTCTGTTTCGCTCCATTCTCTCTACATGTCCGAACCACCTCAACAACCCTTCCTCAGCCCTCTGGACAACAGTTTTGGTAATCCCGCACCTCCTCCTAACTTCCAAACTATGAATTCTCTGCATTATATTCACACCACACATTGCCCTCAGACATGACATCTCCACTGCCTCCAGCCTTCTCCTCGCTACAACATTCATCACCCATGCTTCACACCCATATAAGAGCGTTGGTAAAACTATACTCTCATACATTCCCCTCTTTGCCTCCAAGGACAAAGTTCTTTGTCTCCACAGACTCCTAAGTGCACCACTCACTCTTTTCCCCTCATCAATTCTATGATTCACCTCATCTTTCATAGACCCATCAGTATATTATAAGATACAAAGGCACGGGCCAGTAGGCCTGCTGCAGTGCTCCTCCATTCTTATGCTCATTAAATGCACAGCTAAGCGGTATCGCTCTCGGTTCACAACTGAAGGTATCTGGGTCAAACCCTGGGCGAGGAGAGATTCATGGTAAGTCTTTTAACACCTGCTGAGTGATATCCCTGTTACCTAGTTGTTGATGGATATAAACAGAATTCAGTTTACTCTACAAATTGCGGGTTAATTGTTGCAGCCACGATATTGGGGATTGTGAACCGTTCCAACCACGGTGTTGCAGGTTTGCCGTGAATTGTTGCACCTACGACACTGGATTAGTTGTGAATTGTCCAACCACGGTGTTGTAGGTTGTTGTGAATTGCTCAAGCCACAATATTGTGCTATGGGTTGATTATGAATTGTGCCAGCTACGGTGGCACGAGTTGGAAACTGTTCAAGCCATGGTATTGTGAATTATTCCAGCCAGGGCATTTTGGGTTGTAAATTGTTCCAGCTACGGTATTGTGAGTTGTGAATTGTTCGAGCCACGGTATTGACATCAATTCTTCCTTCAGACTTTGAGCCAAAAGAAATACTTTTCCACAAACACACATTTGTCCGATATAGTAAGAAACATTTTAGGATTCAAAACTTACTAAAGAACATCCTAGGATTCCAAACATAAGAACATTCAAGAATTCCAAACATAAGAACATTCAAGAATTCCAAACATAAAAACATTCAAGGATTCCAAACATAAGAACATTCAAGGATTCCAAACATAAAAACATTCAAAGATTCCAAACATAAGAACATTCAAGAATTCCAAACATAAAAACATTCAAGAATTCCAAACATAAGAACATTCAAGGATTCCAAACATAAGAATATTCAAGGATTCCAAACATAAGAACATTCAAGAATTCCAAACATAAGAACATTCAAGAATTCCAAACATAAAAACATTCAAGAATTCCAAACATAAGAACATTCAAGGATTCCAAACAAAAACATTCAAGGATTCCAAACATAAGAACATTCAAGAATTCCAAACATAAAAACATTCAAGAATTCCAAACATAAGAACATTCAAGGATTCCAAACATAAGAACATTCAAGGATTCCAAACATATTATTCCAAACCACATACATTACAAATCTGAAACAAACTAAATATTACACCTTGACTGTGTAGTACACAAAGCAGTGCACATACGTTCACAAAGCAATACGCAGGTGTGCACAAAGCATTACACAGGTGCACACAAAGCAATATACAGGTGTACACAAAGCAATACACAGGTGTACACAAAGCAATGCATAGATGTACACAAAGCAATGCACAGGTGTACACAAAGCAATGCACAGGTGTACACAAAGCAATGCACAGGTGTACACAAAACAATACACAGGTATACACAAAGCTATTCACAGGTGTACGTAAAACAATTCACAGGTGTACACAAAGCAATAGACAGGTGTACACAAAGCGATACAGAAGTGTACATAAAGCAAGAGGAGTGCACAGAGCAATATAGAGAAATACAAAAAAATACAGACACGAAGTAATACAGAGGTGCACACAATGCAAAGTTCCACTGCTTTACTCTGGTCACTCACCGGGAGAATCATACCAACTAGCCGGAGTATATAGGACGACCATTGATATACGTACTTCCAAACAGTATGTGCCCACTGCCCATATATATGTATACACCACCATTCCTACGCGTTATAAGGACCTCATCCCACGTCCTACGTGTAACAAGGACCTTATCCTAGATCCCTCGTATTACAAGGACCTCATCCCGGATCCTGCGTGTGACAAGGACCTCATTCCAGGTCCTGCGAGTTACAATGGCCATTTCAGATCATACGTGTTACAAGGACCTCATACCAGGTCTTGCGTGTTACAAGGACCTCATCCCAGGTCTTGCGTGTTACAAGGACCTCATCCCAAGTCCTGCGTGTTACAAGGACCTCATTCTAGGTCTTACGTGTTACAAGGACCTCATTCCACGTCCTACGAGTTACAAGGACCTAACATCAGGTCCTATCTATTTACAAAGATCACATCTCATGTCCTATCTATTTACAAAGATCACATCTCATGTCCTACCAACTTACAAGGATCACATCTCAGGTCCTACCAACTTACAAGGATCACATCTCAGGTCCTACCAACTTACAAGGATCACATCTCAGTTTCTACCAACTTACAAGGATCACATCTCAGGTCCTACCAACTTACAAGGATCACATCTCATGTCCTACCAACTTACAAGTATCATATATCAGGCTTTCAAGAATCCTTATGACACTGAAGGTTCACCTTGGCAATGTAGTTAGAGGTCACTGGCACTATGATCAGGATCATTGGCACTGTAATTAGGATCTCTAGCACTATGATCAGGGTCACTGGAACTGTGATTAGGGTCACTGGCACTGTGATCAAGTTCACTGGCACTGTGATCAGGTTCACTGGTACTGTGATCAGGTTCACTGGCACTGTGATCAGGTTCACTGGCACTGTAAGGTGTCTGTCTGTCACTTCCAACACCAGTTGACTAATGTAACTTCACTGTGACACTAAATTTGGGAGTTTAATCACAAACACTAACCCTCCTTCACAAAGTATACTTTTTCTATTGTTTTTGTATGTTATTTTAGTTTTATGAATGTTTTTATGATACTGTATGTATTCGTATGCTTCAGTACTGGACAGAGATTTTAACTGTTTAATATTTGCTTTATTTACAGACATAGAATAGGGAACATGTACATGATGTGTACACGTTGAAAAACATCTATGTGCAATTTGTACACTCGTGTACAGGTTAAAAGAAGCTACTATGTACAGTGTATACACTCGTGTACACAGAAAGGCGACAAGTAACGAGAAGTGACCATGCACAATGTGTACACTAATGCAGCAAACGCTGACAATCGCTTCGTTACAGTGCCACTTTTTCATTAATCCAACGTAAGTTTTATAGAATACGTAGCTGAAAGTTATACGGTATAACCTCTGGTTTACAGACTGGATTCAGGTGTATAAGTGGCAAGTTGCTGAGAACAGGATAGAATATAAGAACAAAAAGAGCACTGCAGAAGGACCACTGGCCCAGGCAGGTCCTACTCACGACCAACACTTTCAGCACGTGTCTAATAACTTCAAAACTATCTCGGGTGCGCGTTTTATAGACGGTACTTGAAAGTTTATTCTAAATTGCGGCTATAAATGATAATTTCAGTATTATAAGAAAAGTAGCAAGCACTAATGAGACGATAATGTTCTTGTATTACAAGATTCTGGTAGAGGGAGAAACCTACACTGTATAATTGGATTGGATTTGTTGCAATGACAACTTCAGTAAGCAAGCTTTTTCAATGTTCTGACACTAATATATATATCTTTCTTTCAACACACCGGCCGTATCCCACCGAGGCGGGGTGGCCCAAAAGGAAAAACAAAAGTTTCTCCTTTTACATTTAGTAATATATACAGGAGAAGAGGTTACTAGCCCCTTGCTCCTAATATATATATATATATATATATATATATATATATATATATATATATATATATATATATATATATATATATATATATATATATGTATGTATATATATATATGTATATATATATATATATATATATATATATATATATATATATATATATATATATATATATATGTATATATATATGTATATATATATATATATATATATATATTATATAAAAATATAAATATATATATATATATATTAAATAAATATATATATATGTGTGTATATATATATATATATATATATATATATATATATATATATATATATATATATATATATATATGTATATATATATATATATACATTATATAATATATATATATATATATATATATACATATATATATACATTATATATATATACATATATATATATACATATATATATATATATATATATATACATATATATATATATAATATATATATATATTATATATATATATATATATATATATAGATATATATATATATATATATATATATATATGCAAGGAATTCGCGAGAGCATGCGAAATATACATAAACACTGATCTCTGGCATCTCTTGCCTCGGAGTTTCACGCCACCTTCGTGAAAAACTTAACTCGCTTGTTATTTTTCTTTACTATCTTATAGGTTAGTAAGAGAGGAAAGGTTAGTATGACATATCCTAGACGTCGCTTCCTAAGCCAGATGTATTTGATACTAGCTAGGCTTAAGGAATATCATACATCTCTTAAATACCAGTCTTCTTTTTTATTAACATATTAAGTGGTCTGAGTCTTCATGTGGTTTATATCTTAGTAACAGTACGAGTGCATTTCGTATTATATGTAATTTTGGAACCAGAACTCCACAACATATTCAAAGTACATTTTGACATGCGTGTAGTCAATATTTTTTTTCTGATACTTTGTATTCGAAATTTCTAAGCCATAAAATTTCTTTGCTGATTATTATTATCATTATCATAGGGAAGCGCTAAACCCGTAGGATTATACAGCGCCTGGGAGGGGGGATGGAAGGTATCCAGGCTTAATTTGGGGAACTGGAGCACACATCCGATTCCAAAGATCAAGAGCCCTTCACCAGCGTCAATGAATCTCTCTTGAGGGGATTTCTTTTTTGAGAAAGGAGAGGGAGAGATTTTCTTACCTTGGTTGAATGTTTATTTAAAAGCTTCTTCCAATTACCAGTTTAACTTCTTTTAATTCGCTTAACAAAAGTTTTGCTCGTTGATCGAAGCTACTCTGGTATTTCCAAGCGAAAAACCACTACATTTTCTTTTTTTAACAAATATTTTTTTTACACTGCTGCTCTCTTGAAAGCCGGTGGGTAGGAACTTTCTCCAGGTAGTCATTATAGAGGATCACAGGTGACCCTCAGATGCCCAGATACACAAAATCCCTGACCCATCCGGGGCGTTATTTTGAGACGTGTGACCTGCTGTGCCTAGAGGCCACATCTACAGAAAGAGGCCAATAAATTTCTTTATTGGTTGTCCGGGTTATCGACACCGTGTGGACTGCTCCTATCTCTCTCCTCAGACTTACCTTTATCTCTGGTGACGTCCTTGCCTTAATGAAATACTTGTGATATCCAAACACGGATTTCACTTAGAAAAAAGTAATGTTACCCAGCACAGAGCTCCGGTGCATCCCTCACTGGGCCAAACACTACTGAACTCATTATCTCCTATGCATTGAAGTCTTACCCACGCTGCCGAATTTTGTCCAAACTCTCGTACAAAAACACCAAATATTTTTAATTCATATTTCAACGTCATTGAAAATAATGAACCCTCAAAAACAATGAATTACAAATACTTTGTAAAATCTCGTAGTATGAACGACAGTCATTATATTACCTTTATAATAAATGCCGATGTATTTGCAGCATCACTCGCTTGGCAGCTTTGTTTGGAGGACTCCTGGCCACCTCCTACATACACTTGTCAGGAGGGTTCTTGATCCCATGACATAGAGCTGCTGTTTGCCTTCTAGGATCGAAACTGATTACCTTCCAGTACCTCCAAGATGTGTATGGCCCCTTCTAATTTAGCGCTTTCCCGTGAGTATAATATTGTGTTATCTTACAAGCTAGGCTTCATCTGCGTTATCTTACAAGCCAGGCTTCATCTGCGTTATCTTACAAGCCAGGCTTCATCTGCGTTATCTTACAAGCTAGGCTTCATCTGCGTTATCTTACAAGCCAGGCTTCATCTGCGTTATCTTACAAGCTAGGCTTCATCTGCGTTATCTTACAAGCCAGGCTTCATCTGCGTTATCTTACAAGCCAGGCTTCATCTGCGTTATCTTACAAGCTAGGCTTCATCTGCGTTATCTTACAAGCCAGGCTTCATCTGCGTTATCTTACAAGCTAGGCTTCATCTGCGTTATCTTACAAGCTAGGCTTCATCTGCGTTATCTTACAAGCTAGGCTTCATCTGCGTTATCTTACAAGCCAGGCTTCATCTGCGTTATCTTACAAGCTAGGCTTCATCTGCGTTATCTTACAAGCCAGGCTTCATCTGCGTTATCTTACAAGCTAGGCTTCATCTGCGTTATCTTACAAGCCAGGCTTCATCTGCGTTATCTTACAAGCTAGGCTTCATCTGCGTTATCTTACAAGCTAGGCTTCATCTGCGTTATCTTACAAGCTAGGCTTCATCTGCGTTATCTTACAAGCCAGGCTTCATCTGCGTTATCTTATAAGCTAGGCTTCATCTGCGTTATCTTACAAGCTAGGCTTCATCTGCGTTATCTTACAAGCCAGGCTTCATCTGCGTTATCTTAAAAGCCAGGCTTCATCTGCGTTATCTTACAAACCAGGCTTCATCTGCGTTATCTTATAAGCTAGGCTTCATCTGCGTTATCTTACAAGCCAGGCTTCATCTGCGTTATCTTATAAGCTAGGCTTCATCTGCGTTATCTTACAAGCCAGGCTTCATCTGCGTTATCTTACAAGCCAGCCTTCATCTGCGTTATCTTATAAGCTAGGCTTCATCTGCGTTATCTTATAAGCTAGGCTTCATCTGCGTTATCTTACAAGCCAGGCTTCATCTGCGTTATCTTATAAGCTAGGCTTCATCTGCGTTATCTTACAAGCCAGCCTTCATCTGCGTTATCTTATAAGCTAGGCTTCATCTGCGTTATCTTATAAGCCAGGCTTCATCTGCGTTATCTTACAAGCCAGGCTTCATCTGCGTTATCTTACAAGCCAGGCTTCATCTGCGTTATCTTACAAGCCAGGCTTCATCTGCGTTATCTTACAAGCCAGGCTTCATCTGCGTTATCTTACAAGCCAGGCTTCATCTGCGTTATCTTACAAGCCAGGCTTCATCTGCGTTATCTTAAAAGCCAGGCTTCATCTGCGTTATCTTAAAAGCCAGGCTTCATCTGCGTTATCTTAAAAGCCAGGCTTCATATGTGTTATCTTAAAAGCCAGGCTTCATCTGCGTTATCTTAAAAGCCAGGCTTCATCTGCGTTATCTTAAAAGCCAGGCTTCATATGTGTTATCTTAAAAGCCAGGCTTCATCTGCGTTATCTTACAAGCCAGGCTTCATCTGCGTTATCTTACAAGCCAGGCTTCATCTGCGTTATCTTACAAGCCAGGCTTCATCTGCGTTATCTTACAAGCCAGGCTTCATCTGCGTTATCTTAAAAGCCAGGCTTCATATGTGTTATCTTACAAGCTAGGTTTCATCTGCGTTATCTTACAAGCCAGGCTTCATATGTGTTATCTTACAAGCCAGGCTTCATCTGCGTTATCTTAAAAGCCAGGCTTCATATGTGTTATCTTACAAGCTAGGTTTCATCTGCGTTATCTTACAAGCCAGGCTTCATCTGCGTTATCTTACAAGCTAGGTTTCATCTGCGTTATCTTACAAGCCAGGCTTCATCTGCGTTATCTTACAAGCCAGGCTTCATATGTGTTATCTTACAAGCTAGGTTTCATCTGCGTTATCTTACAAGCCAGGCTTCATCTGCGTTATCTTACAAGCTAGGTTTCATCTGCGTTATCTTACAAGCCAGGCTTCATCTGCGTTATCTTACAAGCCAGGCTTCATCTGCGTTATCTTACAAGCCAGGCTTCATCTGCGTTATCTTAAAAGCCAGGCTTCATATGTGTTATCTTACAAGCTAGGTTTCATCTGCGTTATCTTACAAGCCAGGCTTCATATGTGTTATCTTAAAAGCCAGGCTTCATCTGTGTTATCTTAAAAGCCAGGCTTCATCTGCGTTATCTTACAAGCCAGGCTTCATCTGCGTTATCTTACAAGCCAGGCTTCATCTGCGTTATCTTACAAGCCAGGCTTCATCTGCGTTATCTTACAAGCCAGGCTTCATATGTGTTATCTTACAAGCTAGGTTTCATCTGCGTTATCTTAAAAGCCAGGCTTCATCTGCGTTATCTTAAAAGCCAGGCTTCATCTGTGTTATCTTAAAAGCCAGGCTTCATCTGCGTTATCTTACAAGCCAGGCTTCATCTGCGTTATCTTACAAGCCAGGCTTCATCTGCGTTATCTTACAAGCCAGGCTTCATCTGCGTTATCTTACAAGCCAGGCTTCATCTGCGTTATCTTACAAGCCAGGCTTCATCTGCGTTATCTTACAAGCCAGGCTTCATCTGCGTTATCTTACAAGCCAGGCTTCATCTGCGTTATCTTACAAGCCAGGCTTCATCTGTGTTATCTTACAAGCTAGGCTTCATCTGCGTTATCTTATAAGCCAGGCTTCATCTGTGTTATCTTACAAGCCAGGCTTCATCTGTGTTATCTTACAAGCCAGGCTTCATCTGCGTTATCTTATAAGCTAGGTTTCATCTGCGTTATCTTACAAGCCAGGCTTCATCTGCGTTATCTTACAAGCCAGGCTTCACCTGTGTTATCCTATAAGGTAGGCTTCATTTATGTTATCTCACAAGCGAGGCTTCATCTGTCTCATCTTACAAGCGAGACTTCATCTGTCTCATATTACAAGCGAGGCTTCATCTGTCTCATATTACAAGCGAGGCTTCATCTGTCTCATATTATAAGCGAGGCTTCATCTGTCTCATTACAAGCGAGGCTTCATCTGTTTCATCTTACAAGCGAGGCTTCATCTGTCTCATTACAAGCGAGGCTTCATCTGTCTCATATTACAAGCGAGGCTTCATCTGTCTCATATTACAAGCGAGGCTTCATCTGTCTCATATTACAAGCGAGGCTTCATCTGTCTCATATTACAAGCGAGGCTTCATCTGTCTCATATTATAAGCGAGGCTTCATCTGTCTCATTACAAGCGAGGCTTCATCTGTCTCATATTACAAGCGAGGCTTCATCTGTCTCATATTACAAGCCAGGCTTCATCTGTCTCATCTTACAAGCGAGGCTTCATCTCTCTCATCTTACAAGCCAGGCTTCATCTGTCTCATATTACAAGCCAGGCTTCATCTGTCTCATCTTACAAGCGAGGCTTCATCTCTCTCATCTTACAAGCCAGGCTTCATCTGTCTCATATTACAAGCGAGGCTTCATCTGTCTCATCTTACAAGCGAGGCTTCATCTGTCTCATATTACAAGCGAGGCTTCATCTGTCTCATCTTACAAGCCAGGCTTCATCTGTCTCATCTTACAAGCGAGGCTTCATCTGTCTCATCTTACAAGCCAGGCTTCATCTGTCTCATCTTACAAGCGAGGCTTCATCTGTCTCATCTTACAAGCCAGGCTTCATCTGTCTCATCTTACAAGCGAGGCTTCATCTGTCTCATCTTACAAGCCAGGCTTCATCTGTCTCATCATACAAG
>NC_091321.1:16594314-16609314 GCF_038502225.1 Cherax quadricarinatus
TATATATATATATATATATATATATATATATATATATATATATATTATTGTGTGTGTGTGTGTATGTATGTATGTGTGTGTGTGTGTATGTACGTGTGTGTGTGTGTTTGTGTGTTTGTGTGTGTGTGTGTGTGTGTGTGTGTGTGTGTGTGTGTGTGTATGTGTGTGTGTGTGTGTGTGTGTGTGTGTGTGTGTATGTGTGTGTGTGTACTCACCTAGTTGTACTCACCTAGTTGAGGTTGCAGAGGTCGAGTCCGAGCTCCTGGCCCTGCCTCTTCACTGGTCGCTCCTAGGTCACTCTCCCTGAACCGTGAGCTTTATCATACCTCTGCTTAAAGCTATGTATGGATCCTGCCTCCACTACATCGCTTCCCAAACTATTCCACTTACTGACTACTCTGTGGCTGAAGAAATACTTCCTAACATCCCTGTGATTCATCTGTGTCTTCAACTTCCAACTGTGTCCCCTTGTTACTGTGTCCAATTTCTGGAACATCCTGTCTTTGTCCACCTTGTCAATTCCTCTCAGTATTTTGTATGTCGTTATCATGTCCCCCCTATCTCTCCTGTCCTCCAGTGTCGTCAGGTTGATTTCCCTTAACCTCTCCTCGTAGGACATACCTTTTAGCTCTGGGACTAGTCTTGTTGCAAACCTTTGCACTTTCTCTAGTTTCTTTACGTGCTTGGCTAGGTGTGGGTTCCAAACTGGTGCCGCATACTCCAATATGGGCCTAACGTACACGGTGTACAGGGTCCTGAACGATTCCTTATTAAGATATCGGAATGCTGTTCTGCGGTTTGCTAGGCGCCCATATGCTGCAGCAGTTATTCGGTTGATGTGCGCTTTAGGAGATGTGCCTGGTGTTATACTCACCCCAAGATCTTTTTCCTTGAGTGAGGTTTGTAGTCTCTGGCCCCCTAGACTGTACTCCGTCTGCGGTCTTCTTTGCCCTTCCCCAATCTTCATGACTTTGCACTTGGTGGGATTGAACTCCAGTAGCCAATTACTGGACCAGGTCTGCAGCCTGTCCAGATCCCTTTGTAGTTCTGCCTGGTCTTCGATCGAATGAATTCTTCTCATCAACTTCACGTCATCTGCAAACAGAGACACTTCGGATTCTATTCCTTCCGTCATGTCGTTCACAAATACCAGAAACAGCACTGGTCCTAGGACTGACCCCTGTGGGACCCCGCTGGTCACAGGTGCCCACTCTGACACCTCTCCACGTACCATGACTCGCTGTGTGTGTGTGTGTGTGTGTGTGTGTGTGTGTGTGTGTGTGTGTGTGTGTGTGTGTGTGTGTGTGTGTGTGTGTGTGTGTGTGTGTGTGTGTGTGTGTGTGTGTGCAGAATAACCACTGTGAAAAAATAGTGAAATTCCAAGCGCTTTCCTGATTTCTCATATTATCAAGGAACTATATGGAATTTCACCATTTTTTCACAGTGGTTATTCTGCATATTATGATATCACCTGCTTACTGTGATCTTATTGCCAGTTTTCATGAATCCCTTTATCAGTGTTTCTTTGCTCACTCGGACAGCAAATCAGACCCTAAAATCAAATTGTCCACTCACTGTGATCAAACACACTCACACACGCTTGCTGAAGGCTCAATCCTCTATCATGTAAAGCCTTCTAACCCCTTCATCCAACCCTTCCTAGGACGACCCCCTACTTCTTTCCGGACTTGTACGCCTTTTGTCATCCTATACTCCTTCATCTTTTCTTAATGGTCAAAGTACCTCAGTATCCTCTCCTCATTCCTCTGAATAATACCCTTTGTAACCACACCATCTTCTAATTTCTGTGCTCCTAATTTTCTATATAATATTCGGACCACACATTGCTTTCAAGCTTGACGTTTACAATACCTGCAGCCTCCCCTCTCTGCAACTTTTAAAGACTATGCCTTACACTCATAAAAGTGTTGGTACCACTATACTCTCGTAGTACATTCTCCCTTTTGCCTCATCAGATACACTTCTTTCTCCCCGCAGATGCGTCAATACACCATCTACTTTTTCCCATCATCTGTTGTGTGGATCACTTTGCCCTGCACAGACCCATCAACTGGCGCTCACACTCCCAAATGTCCGAACACCATTAGTTTCTCCATATTCTTTCCCTTTCATCGTCTTTATTTTTTTAGGTTCGCCTTTAATTTCCTTCTGCACATAATCCTATATTCTTATCAACTCTATCAACTTCTTTCCAGAATCTTCAAAAAGAATTTTGTCGTCAGCAAAAGGGCAACTGCACCACATTCATTATCTTTCAGTCTCATTCACAGTCCCATGAACACTTTTCAGTCACATTTGCTACTTTTAGAACCTCATCTATAAACATTCTGAACAACCATGGTGGCATCAAACGTCCCTAAGGCCGTAACAACACACACTCATATCTGTTTCCAAAATGAAGCTAAAAAGAAGCTTTAAAACGTTAAGAATTTCTAAATTTGTCTAGTTGTTGTTGTTGATGATGTTGTTGTTGTTGTACATGTACTTGTAGTAAATAAAGATCTTCTTCTTCTTCTTCTTCTTCTTCTTATTATTATTATTATTATTATTATTATTATTATTATTATTATTATTATTATTATTATTATTATTATTATTTATTATTATTATTATTTATCTAATTATTTTTTTAATTTATTTTTTATACTTATTATTATTATTGTTATTATTATTATTTTTATTATATCTAATTATTAATTTATTTTTATAATTATTATTGTAATTATTATTATTATCGAGAAAAAAAAGGAACTTAAAAATAAGAGCTGTATAGGATAAGTAATTTCGAAGTTATTTCTTGATGGTCAAACTTCCAATCCTGAGCAGATAGTTCCCCATTACCCATTATGTCTCCCATTACCTCTCTCCATACTCATTACCTCCCTCTAGCACCATTACCCCACTCACCTCCCACTCTCCTGTCAAAACGATGATGAGGGAAAGTGACGAACGCCAGAGAAAGTGATAGAAATCCGGTGAAAGTGCGAGAGTGGCATGAGATAGATGTTTAGCAGGGAGGACTGACTGACTGACAGGTAGAAACAGAGACACTGACAGACAGGTAGAGATAGTGGCACTGACAGAGACTGGCACTGACAGGTAGAGACAGAAGCACTGACAAACAGGTAGAGACAGAGGCAGTGACAGGTAGAGACAGAGGCAGTGACAGGTAGAGACAGAGGCAGTGACAGGTAGAGACAGAGGCAGTGACAGGTAGAGACAGAGGCAGTGACAGTTAGAGACAGAGGCAGTGACAGGTAGAGACAGAGGCAGTGACAGGTAGAGACAGAGGCAGTGACAGGTAGAGACAGAGGCAGTGACAGGTAGAGACAGAGGCAGTGACAGGTAGAGACAGAGGCAGTGACAGGTAGAGACAGAGGCACTGACAGGTAGAGACAAAGGCACTGACAGACAGGTAGAGACAGAGGCAGTGACAGGTAGAGACAGAGGCAGTGACAGGTAGAGACAGAGGCACTGACAGGTAGAGACAAAGGCACTGACAGACAGGTAGAGACAGAGGCAGTGACAGGTAGAGACAGAGGCAGTGACAGAGACAGAGGCAGTGACAGGTAGAGACAGAGGCAGTGACAGGTAGAGACAGATGCAGTGACAGGTAGAGACAGAGGCAGTGACAGGTAGAGACAGATGCAGTGACAGGTAGAGACAGAGGCAGTGACAGGTAGAGACAGAGGCACTGACAGGTAGAGACAGAGGCACTGACAGGTAGAGACAGAGGCACTGACAGACAGGTAGAGACTGAGAGAGACATATATACACTTAGACTCAAACCTTTATAGCAGAAAATTTCGAGTAATACATCACTGAAGTATCATTTATTATTTTTTGTCATTACATCAGATTTCAAGGACTATACAAATCTGTTTCAACAAGCACAGCATCCAGGCAGATTATGTTCTTTTCAGATTATTTCCAGTAGTATCTCTCTACTTAATATACCAAAATCTGCACAAGCACTGTGCCAGTTCTCTCACTACACAAATGGATTTACATACAAGGTTTACATACATCCACTTGCTGGAGAGATTTTGAAAAATATCCATGAGTGGGGATATAATAATTGCATTAGAGTGTAGCTCTCAGAAACTCTAAGCTTTCGTGTGTGTGTGTGTGTGTGTGTGTGTGTGTGTGTGTGTGTGTGTGTGTGTGTGTGTGTGTGTGTGTGTGTGTGTGTGTGTATAATATCAATAACAACACTGTGACTAGCCAAGGACTCGAACCCATGATGTTTTGGCCCGCCTCATAATGAACGAAAATCACATGATGCTCTAACCCACAGGACCACCAAATCCTACAAGAGCCAAGCATCCAGCCAAGCTAGGTGTGTTACCCCTGGTCCGAGGATATACGGTAGTGTTGGTGCCTCTGAACTAATTTCATTCTACTCCCTGTTTGGTGTACTAGCTGTATAGCTAGATACATCATAGATCAGTTTAAATTTATTTAATATTACACAAAATCAATTATATATATATTTTTCGTTATGTTCAGTTGGATTTCGCAGATTCATAGCAAAAAAAAATTTTCACTCTGCTTATTCGGCAGAAAACGCCCTTGCCTTTTTAGGCCTAACTCGCCGGTTTGACTTACCATTTCCCCAAATAATAACTGAATAATTAATGGTAATTACCATGCCAGGGAATTTCCGGGAGAAATCGAGAGCCATTATCACCTCTTGTTTGCCCTCTCTTATTTATCTACTATCCCCTTCTCCATCTTCACTTTCTTTTGTACTCTCCTTTATTAATCCGTTTACCTTCCTTTTAGAGTACAGTTTTTTTTTATATGTAATTTCTCTTAATCGAAGTTTCCTTTCGTTTTATCTTATATTTCTTATTTATTTACCTTATATATTTCACTTTTTTATTTCTTTATATTTCTTTTTTCCTTGCCTTGCAGTTTTTATTTTTGGGTCAAATGTGCCAGTAATGTCCAGTGCAAAATCGCTGTCATTTCTTGTACAAAAACATTATTTTTCCCGGTAATTGGCCTCAGAAATACTGTGGTTACTGGCCACGTCAAGCTCTCTCTCTTGCGAAATTAACTGCATTTTTTCCATTATTGTTATTATTAGTAGTAGTAGCAGTGGAATTTTTATTATTATTATTTTTATTATTTTATTATTACTGTTATTATTATATTCATGTTTTAAGGAAAGGTAGGATAACTCCAGTTCGTTGGATCAAGAGCCCTTCACCAGCATCAAGACACCTCCTTTGAGGTGTATCAGTGTAGCCTGTGATGATGGTGTTCAGGTGGTCACTGTACCTGGTCCCAGCCTGTGATGATGGTGTCCAGGTGGTCACTGTACCTGGTCCCAGCCCTCTCGTCTTTCCTGTGTCAGTGAGTCAGGAAGATGGAAGTCATTCTTGTATTACTGTCATCTTGAAAAACTTTGACAGAGTTCTTGCAGCTTGAAATGGAGGTTGGCTAAATCTAGGACGTGAATCTTGGCTGCTTAATGGACTGTCTGTAGGTCAGCCTCGTCGTGATTGCTGCCTCCGACGGTACTGTTCCAGCGGCTTACAAGTGGAAATGTGTCTTCGGTCTTTGAGCAGAGACCACCCGGTTATTAGGCTTATTCTTTCTCGTGCCAGTGTTTTTTTTTTTTTTGTGAATGGCTCTCGTCGAGCAATAAATGGGTTACCGGTGGACCATCTCCCCCAGTTCTAAGAAGAGCTTGTGTGAGAGGTTTCGGTTCGTAGGAACATTCCTCTTGTACCTCCTGTACGCCTTTTACTTTTCTACCTGCTGTAAGACTAGTACTTCTGTACCTCCTGTAAGACTAGTACTTCTGTACCTCCTGTAAGACTAGTACTTCTGTACCTCCTGTAAGACTAGTACTTCTGTACCCCCTGTAAGACTAGTACTTATGTACCTCCTGTAAGACTAGTACTTCTGTACCTCCTGTAAGACTAGTACTTCTGTACCTCCTGTAAGACTAGTACTTTTGTACCTCCTGTAAGACTAGTACTTCTGTACCCCCTGTAAGACTAGTACTTCTGTACATCCTGTAAGACTAGTACTTCTGTACCCCCTGTAAGACTAGTACTTCTGTACCTCCTGTAAGACTAGTACTTCTGTACCCCCTGTAAGACTAGTACTTCTGTACCTCCTGTAAGACTAGTACTTCTGTACCCCCTGTAAGACTAGTACTTCTGTACCTCCTGTAAGACTAGTACTTCTGTGCCCCCTGTAAGACTAGTACTTCCGTACCTCCTGTAAGACTAGTACTTCTGTACCCCCTGTAAGACTAGTACTTCTGTACCTCCTGTAAGACTAGTACTTCTGTACCTCCTGTAAGACTAGTACTTCTGTACTTCCTGTAAGACTAGTACTTCTGTACCTCCTGTAAGACTAGTACTTCTGTACCTCCTGTAAGACTAGTACTTCTGTACCTCCTGTAAGACTAGTATTTATGTACCTCCTGTAAGACTAGTACTTCTGTACCTCCTGTAAGACTAGTACTTCTGTACCTCCTGTAAGACTAGTACTAATGTACCCCCTGTAAGACTAGTACTTCTGTACATCCTGTAAGACTAGTACTTCTGTACCTCCTGTAAGACTAGTACTTCTGTACCCCCTGTAAGACTAGTACTTATGTACCTCCTGTAAGACTAGTACTTCTGTACCTCCTGTAAGACTAGTACTTCTGTACCTCCTGTAAGACTAGTACTTCTGTACCTCCTGTAAGACTAGTACTTCTGTACCTCCTGTAAGACTAGTACTTCTGTACCTCCTGTAAGACTAGTATTTATGTACCTCCTGTAAGACTAGTACTTCTGTACCTCCTGTAAGACTAGTACTTCTGTACCTCCTGTAAGACTAGTATTTATGTACCTCCTGTAAGACTAGTACTTCTGTACCTCCTGTAAGACTAGTACTTCTGTACCTCCTGTAAGACTAGTACTAATGTACCCCCTGTAAGACTAGTACTTCTGTACATCCTGTAAGACTAGTACTTCTGTACCTCCTGTAAGACTAGTACTTCTGTACCCCCTGTAAGACTAGTACTTATGTACCTCCTGTAAGACTAGTACTTCTGTACCTCCTGTAAGACTAGTACTTCTGTACCTCCTGTAAGACTAGTACTTCTGTACCTCCTGTAAGACTAGTACTTCTGTACCTCCTGTAAGACTAGTACTTCTGTACCTCCTGTAAGACTAGTATTTATGTACCTCCTGTAAGACTAGTACTTCTGTACCTCCTGTAAGACTAGTACTTCTGTACCTCCTGTAAGACTAGTACTTCTGTACCCCCTGTAAGACTAGTACTTCTGTACCTCCTGTAAGACTAGTACTTCTGTACCCCCTGTAAGACTAGTACTTCTGTACCCCCTGTAAGACTAGTACTTCTGTACGTACCCCCTGTAAGACTAGTACTTCTGTACCTCCTGTAAGACTAGTACTTCTGTACCTCCTGTAAGACTAGTACTTCTGTACCTCCTGTAAGACTAGTTCCGCAGTACTTGCTGTAAGCCTTGTACTTTGCCCCACCTATCCTGCGGCAGCAACAGCCATACCAGAGATAATTTGAAAGTTTGGTCACATACAGCCGAGGAGGACTGTACTTGCGTTGAAGATCCGGGATTTGATTGTCGAAGATATCTGCTTGGTTAGTAGAGCCCTAGAGCAAGACTGACGACTTGGCAACAATTGATGTGGGTTCCTTCTCGTCTTTACTGTTTTTACTAAGTCTGCTAACATTATTGGTATTTTTTTTAAGGCAGAGCATCAAACTCCTAGATTACCTCATATATATATATATATATATATATATATATATATATATATATATATATATATATATATATATATATATATATATTTTTTTTTTTTTTTTGTTTTCAACAAGTCGGTCGTCTCCCACCGAGGCAGGGTGACCCAAAAAAGAAAGAAAAACCCCAAAAAGAAAATACTTTCATCATCATTCAACACTTTCATCACACTCACACATTTTCACTGCTTTTGCAGAGGTGCCCAGAATACAACAGTTTAGAAGCATATACGTATAAAGATACACAACATATCCCTCCAAACTGCCAATATCCCAAACCACTCCTTTAAAGTGCAGGCATTGTACTTCCCATTTCCAGGACTCAAGTCCGACTATATGAAAATAACCGGTTTCCCTGAATCCCTTCACTAAATATTACCCTGCTCACACTCCAACAGATCGTCAGGTCCCAAGTATCATTCGTCTCCATTCACTCCTATCTAACACGCTCATGCACGCTTGCTGGAAGTCCAAGCCCCTCGCCCACAAAACCTCCTTTACCCCCTCTTTCCAACCCTTTCGAGGACGACCCCTACCCCTCTTTCCTTCCCCTATAGATTTATATGCTTTCCATGTCATTCTACTTTGATCCATTCTCTCTAAATGACCAAACCACCTCAACAACCCCTCTTCTGCCCTCTGACTAATGCTTTTATTAACTCCACACCTTCTCCTAATTTCCACACTCCGAATTTTCTGCATAATATTTACACCACACATTGCCCTTAGACAGGACATCTCCACTGCCTCCAACCGTCTCCTCGCTGCAGCATTTACCACCCAAGCTTCACACCCATATAAGAGTGTTGGTACTACTATACTTTCATACATTCCCTTCTTTGCCTCCATAGATAACGTTTTTTGACTCCACATATACCTCAACGCACCACTCACCTTTTTTCCCTCATCATGTCTATGATTAACCTCATCCTTCATAAATCCATCCGCCGACACGTCAACTCCCAAGTATCTGAAAACATTCACTTCTTCCATACTCCTCCTCCCCAATTTGATATCCAATTTTTCTTTATCTAAATCATTTGATACCCTCATCACCTTACTCTTTTCTATGTTCACTTTCAACTTTCTAACTTTACACACATTCTCAAACTCATCCACTAACCTTTGCAATTTTTCTTTAGAATCTCCCATAAGCACAGTATCATCAGCAAAAAGTAACTGTGTCAATTCCCATTTTGAATTTGATTCCCCATAATTTAATCCTACCCCTCTCCCGAACACCCTAGCATTTACTTCTTTTACAACCCCATCTATAAATATATTAAACAACCATGGTGACATTACACATCCCTGTCTAAGACCTACTTTTACCGGGAAGTATTCTCCCTCTCTTCTACACACCCTAACCTGAGCCTCACTATCCTCATAAAAGCTCTTTACAGCATTTAGTAACTTACCACCTATTCCATAAGCTTGCAACATCTGCCACATTGCTCCTCTATCCACTCTATCATATGCCTTTTCTAAATCCATAAATGCAATAAAAACTTCCCTACCTTTATCTAAATACTGTTCACATATATGCTTCAATGTAAACACTTGATCTACACATCCCCTACCCACTCTGAAGCCTCCTTGCTCATCCGCAATTCTACATTCTGTCTTACCTCTAATTCTTTCAATTATAACCCTACCGTATACTTTTCCTGGTATACTCAGTAAACTTATTCCTCTATAATTTTTACAATCTCTTTTGTCCCCTTTCCCTTGATATAAAGGGACTATACATGCTCTCCGCCAATCCCTAGGTACCTTCCCCTCTTTCATACATTTATTAAACAAAAGTACCAACCACTCCAACACTATATCCCCCCTGCTTTTAACATTTCTGTCATGATCCCATCAGTTCCAGCTGCTTTACCCCCTTTCATTCTACGTAATGCCTCACGTACCTCCACCACACTTACATTCTGCTCTTCTTCACTCCTAAAAGATGGTATACCTCCCTGGCCAGTGCATGAAATTACCGCCTCCCTTTCTTCCTCAACATTTAAAAGTTCCTCAAAATATTCTCGCCATCTACCTGATACCTCCCTCTCCCCATCTACTAACTCCCCTACTCTGTTTTTAACGGACAAATCCATACTTTCCCTAGGCTTTCTTAACTTGTTTAACTCACTCCAAAATTTTTTCTTATTTTCATTAAAATTTCTTGACAGTGCCTCTCCCACTCTTTCATCTGCTCTCCTTTTGCACTCTCTCACCACTCTCTTCACCTTTCTTTTACTCTCCATATACTCTGCTCTTCTTATAACACTTCTGCTTTGTAAAAACCTCTCGTAAGCTACCTTTTTCTCTTTTATCACACCCTTTACTTCATCATTCCACCAATCACTCCTCTTTCCTCCTGCCCCCACCCTCCTATAACCACAAACTTCTGCCCCACATTCTAATACTGCATTTTTAAAACTATTCCAACCCTCTTCAACCCCCCCCACTACTCATCTTTGCACTAGCCCACCTTTCTGCCAATAGTCGCTTATATCTCGCCCGAACTTCCTCCTCCCTTAGTTTATACACTTTCACCTCCCTCTTACTTGTTGTTGCCACCTTCCTCTTTTCCCATCTACCTCTTACTCTAACTGTAGCTACAACTAAATAATGATCTGATATATCAGTTGCCCCTCTATAAACATGTACATCCTGGAGCCTACCCATCAACCTTTTATCCACCAATACATAATCTAACAAACTACTTTCATTACGTGCTACATCACACCTTGTATATTTATTTATCCTCTTTTTCATAAAATATGTATTACTTATTACCAAATTTCTTTCTACACATAGCTCAATTAAAGGCTCCCCATTTACATTTACCCCTGGCACCCCAAATTTACCTACTACTCCCTCCATAACATTTTTACCCACTTTAGCATTGAAATTCCCAACCACCATTACTCTCACACTTGATTCAAAACTCCCCACGCATTCACTCAACATTTCCCAGAATCTCTCTCTCTCCTCTACACTTCTCTCTTCTCCAGGTGCATACACGCTTACTATAACCCACTTTTCACATCCAATCTTTATTTTACTCCACATAATCCTTGAATTTATGCATTTGTAGTCCCTCTTTTCCTGCCATAGCTTATCCTTCAACATTATTGCTACTCCTTCTTTAGCTCTAACTCTATTTGAAACCCCTGACCTAATCCCATTTATTCCTCTCCATTGAAACTCTCCCACCCCCTTCAGCTTTGTTTCACTTAAAGCCAGGACATCCAGCTTCTTCTCATTCATAACATCCACAATCATCTCTTTCTTATCATTTGCACAACATCCACGCACATTCAGACTTCCCACTTTGACAATTTTCTTCTTCTTATTCTTTTTAGTAATCTTTACAGGAAAAGGGGTTACTAGCCCATTGTTCCCGGCATTTTAGTTGACTTTTACAACACGCATGGCTTACGGAGGAAAGATTCTTATTCCACTTCCCCATGGTTATAAAAGGAAAAGTAATAAGACCAAGAACTATTAAGATAAAATCAAAGAAAACTCAGATGAGTGTGTATAAATAAACGTGTACATGTATGTGTAGTGTGACCTAAGTGTAAGTAGAAGTAGCAAGACGTACCTGTAATCTTGCATATTTATGAGACAGACAAAAGACACCAGCAATCCTACCATCATGTAAAACAATTACAGGCTTTCATTTTACACTCACTTGGCAGGACGGTAGTACCTCCCTGGATGGTTGCTGTCTACCAACCTATATACATATATATATATATATATATATATATATATATATATATATATATATATATATATATATATATATATATATATATATATATATATATATATATATATATATATATATATATATATATATATATATATATGTCGTGCCGAATAGGCAGAACTTGCGATCTTGGCTTAAATAGCAACGCTCATCTTGCCATATAGGACAAGTGAAAATTTGTGTATGCAATAATTTCGCCAAAATCATTCTGAACCTAACGAAAAAAATATATTTGATTGTGTTTGTTTAGTATTAAATTATTGTAAACGTATTTAAAATATATTTAGTTGGGTTAGGCTAAAATAAATTCCTTTTGTTATAATAAGGTTAGGTAAGTTTTCTAAGATTCTTTTGGTGCAAAATTAAAAATTTTTACATTAACGTAAATGAAAAAAATATATCTTTAAATGTATAAGAGAAAATTTCAGAGAGGACTTAATTCTAAATGAGTTCTTGCTAATTGACCAATTTTACATATTCGGCACGACATATATATATATATATATATATATATATATATATATATATATATATATATATATATATATATATATATATTGGTAAAGCACTGCGTACCTTGTTCCAAGGTTCGTAGGTTCGAGTCTCCTTCAGCCAGAGATCAGTGTTTATATATATATATATATATATATATATATATATATATATATATATATATATATAAACACTGATCTCTGGCTGAAGGAGACTCGAACCTACGAACCTTGGAACAAGGTACGCAGTGCTTTACCAATCTACCCACACTGGACCAATATTACTAGAGATATTAACAATGCAAGGAATTCCTTGCATTGTTAATATCTCTAGTAAGGCTGATGCATGCAGGGGATGAGATGAAAAGCTGTAAGCCTTCTCTCTGAAAGCTGGCTGCCTTGGATCAAAGTCTAGTGCAAGCTGGACTCCAAGATACTGGTCCAGCATGGGTAGATTGGTAAAGCACTGTGTACATTGTTCCAAGGTTCGTAGGTTCGAGACTCTTTCAGCCAGAGATCAGTGTGTATATTTCGCCTGCTCTTGCGAATTCCTTGCATATATATATATATATATATATATATATATATATATATATATATATATATATATATATATATATATATATATGTGTGTGTGTGTGTGTGTGTGTGTGTGTGTACTCATTTAGTTGAGGTTGCACGGGTCGAGTCCTAGCTCCTGGCCCCGCCTCTTCACTGGTCGCTACTAGGTCACACTCCCTGAACCGTGAGCTTTATCATACCTCTGTGTGTGTGTGTGTGTGTGTGTGTGTGTGTGTGTGTGTGTGTGTGTGTGTGCGTGCATGTGTGCGTATGCACTCTAAAAGCATGATCTTAACACTAGTTTTACTGCTGGTAATAGTAGTAAGGTTAAGTATTGCCATCAATGCAATGTATTTTCTATGTTATTATATTATTATTATTATTATTATTATTATTATTATTTTTATTATTATTATTATTGTTGTTGTTATTATAGTTACGGGGAAGTGTTAAACCCATTGGGAGGCACCCAGGTGTTAGCCAAGGAAGGAAGGGGGAGGGAAGCTCTAATTTGTACGATGAATTGAGATGGGACAAGTGACTCCTGACATGTAGATGACCCGTGGGATGAAGAGCCCTTGCTGGCGCTTGTTCCTCTCCTTCTACTCTCTCTCTCTCTCTCTCTCTCTCTCTCTCTCTTCCCCCCTCTCCGCGAGCGACCGCTCACCGCATTCTTTATGCTACATTCCCAAGTAAATCACAGGTCCGCGTAGGACGCATTGCTCGTGTTTCCCGGTCACGCTACGCACGCTGTTGGTGGTTCCTGGTCACGCTATGCACAGTGTTGGTGGGTCCTGGTCACGCTACGCACGCTGTTGGTGGTTCCTGGTCACGCTATGCACAGTGTTGGTGGTTCCTGGTCACGCTACGCACGCTGTTGGTGGTTCCTGGTCACGCTATGCAGTGTTGGTGGGTCCTGGTCACGCTACGCACGCTGTTGGTGGTTCCTGGTCACGCTGTGCACAGTGTTGGTGGTTCCTGGTCACGCTACGCACGCTGTTGGTGGTTCCTGGTCACGCTATGCACAGTGTTGGTGGTTCCTGGTCACGCTACACACGCTGTTGGTGGCTCCTGGTCACGCTATGCACACTGTTGGTGGTTCCTGGTCACGCTACGCACGCTGTTGGTGGTTCCTGGTCACGCTACGCACGCTGTTGGTGGTTCCTGGTCACGCTACGCACGCTGTTGGTGGTTCCTGGTCATGCAAAACACGCTATTGGTGGTTTTTGGTTACGTTAAGCGCGCTATTGGTGGTTTCTGGTCACGCTATTAGTGGATAAAGTACTGTGTACTCTGATGCCGAGTTTACAGGTTCGAATCCTGTTGTGGTCTGAGAGATATTGTTTGTAAATAATTTTCCCCTGTTTGCGAATATTTAAGAATATATATATATATATATATATATATATATATATATATATATATATATATATATATATATATATATATATATGTCGTGCCAAATATGTAAAACTGGTCAATTAGCAAGAACTCATTTAAAATTAAGTCCTTTCTAAAATTTTCTCTTATACATTTAAAAATATATTTTTTTCATTAATGTTGATGTAAAAATTTATAATTTTGCACCAAAAGGAACTTAGAAAACTTACCTAACCTTATCATAACAAGCGCAATTTATTTTAGCCTAACCCAACTAAATATATTTTAGATTTGTTTACAATAATTTAATACTAAACAAACACAGTGAAATATATTTTTTTCGTTAGGTTCAGAATGATTTTGGCGAAATTATTGCAGACACAAATTTTCACTTGTCCTATATGGCAAGATGAGCGTTGCTATTTAAGCCAAGATCGCAAGTTCTGCCTATTCGGCACGACATATATATATATATATATATATATATATATATATATATATATATATATATATATATATATATATTTCGTGCCGAATAGGCAGAACTTGCGATCTTGGCTTAAATAGCAACGTTCATCTTGCCATATAGGACAAGTGAAAATTTGTGTATGCAATAATTTCACCAAAATCATTCTGAACCTAACGAAAAAAATATATTTCATTGTGTTTGTTTAGTATTAAATTATTGTAAACAAATCTAAAATATATTTAGTTGGGTAATGCTAAAATAAATTGTTCTTGTTATAATAAGGTTAGGTAAGTTTTCTAAGATTCTTTTGGTGCAAAATTATAAATTTTTACATTAACATTAATGGAAAAAATATATCTTTAAACGTATAAGAGGAATTTTTAGAAAGGACTTAATTTTAAATGAGTTCTTGCTAATTGACCAGTTTTACATATTCGGCACGACATATATATATATATATATATATATATATATATATATATATATATATATATATATATATATATATATAT
>NC_091321.1:16616814-16764314 GCF_038502225.1 Cherax quadricarinatus
CAGAATGATTTTTGCGAAATTATTGCTTACAAAAATTTTCGCTTGCCTTATTCAGCAAGAAGAGCGTTGCCATTTAAGCCTAAATCGCAAGTTTTACCTATTCGGCACGATATATATATATATATATATATATATATATATATATATATATATATATATATATATATATATATATATATATATATATATATATATATATATAACGAATGGTATTGATCAATAACAACACTGCGCTAGCCAAGGATTCGAACCCATGTACTGGCCTGCCTCATGGTAAGCGAGAACCACATGACGCTATAAACCACAGGACCACCCAAAAGCGTCACGTGGTTCTCGCTTACCATGAGGCAGGCAGGTACAACATGGGTTCGAACTCTTGGCTAGCGCAGTGTTGTTATTGATATATATATATATTTATATATATATATATATATATATATATATATATATATATATATGTCTGTATATATTTATATATATATATATATATATATGTATGTATATATGTATATATATATATTTATATATATATATATATATATATATATATATATATATATATATATATATATATATATATATATATATATATACTATGCACCTAAGAAACACTTTACCTGGAGTTTACCTGGAGAGAGTTCCGGGGGTCAACGCCCCCGCGGCCCGGTCTGTGACCAGGCCTCCTGGTGGATCAGAGCCTGATCAACCAAGCTGTTACTGTTACTGTTAGGTCATATTTTTTATTTATTTTTGAGAAAATGAACACATGTGTGGTAAGAGTGAGTTAGGCTTGGAGATGGGAGGAGGGAGAGCGAGCTGGGAGGGAAAAAGAGAGTTGGACAAGAAGCGTGTAATGTCAGTTGATGGAAAGTTAGAGATGCATCATGGTTGGCTTATTGCTGTCTGCTGTTTCTGTTGTTGTCTGCGTCCTGCTGGTTTTTCTGCTGCAACAGCTGCTATTACTGATTCTGTTGCTGCTGCAGCTATTGCTGCTTCTGCTGCTGCTGCTGCTGCTGCTGCTGCAGCTATTGCTGCTTCTGCTGATGATGCAACTATTGCTGCTTCAGCTGATGCTGCAGCTATTGTTGCTTCTGCTGCTGCTGCAGCTATTGCTGTTTCTGCTGCTGCAGCTATTGCTGCTTCTGCTGATAATGCAACTATTGTTGCTTCAGCTGATGCTGCAGATATTGCTGCTTCTGCTGATGCAACTATTGTTGCTTCAGCTGATGCTGCAGCTATTGCTGCTTCTGCTGATAATGCAACTATTGCTGCTTCAGCTGATGTTGCAGCTATTGTTGCTTCTGCTGCTGCTGCAGTTATTGCTGCTTCTGCTGCTGCTGCTGCAGCTATTGCTGCTTCTGCTGATAATGCAACTATTGTTGCTTCAGCTGATGCTGCAGATATTGCTGCTTCTGCTGATGATGCAACTATTGCTGCTTCAGCTGATGTTGCAGCTATTGTTGCTTCTGCTGCTGCTGCAGCTATTGCTGCTTCTGCTGATGATGCAGCAGCTATTGCTGCTTCTGCTGATGATGCAACTATTGTTGCTTCAGCTGATGCTGCAGATATTGCTGCTTCTGCTGATGCTGCTATTTCTGCTGCTGCAGCTACTCGTGCAGCTACTGCTACTAGTTCTGCTGATGCTACTGGTGCTGCTGATGCTGCTGCTACTGCTGTTGTTGCTGCTACTGATGTTGCTACTGCTGCATCAGTAAGCAACCTCATCATCGGTCATGATTACTATCGTCATAATTCCATAATTATCATCACCATTGTCATCACCATTATCTTTGTTGTCTAAGGAACATGTCTTTAAATATCTCATTGCATTGCCTTTAAATTTTATTGCCATTCTGAAAAGTTATCCACAATGCCTAACCTGACCTGACTAGGTCAAGGCATTGGCTTAAGCCGGTGGGAGAATTGGACCTGCCTCGCATGGGGCAGTAGGCCTGCTGCAGTGTTCTTTCTTATGTTCTTATGCCATCGATGCTCCCAGTGGAAGTTACCTGGAGAGGATTTCGGGTGCCAACGCCCCCGCGGCCTGGTTTGAGACCAGGCCTCATGGTGGATCAGGGTCTGATCAACCAGGCTGTTACTGCTGGCCGCACGCAAGCTGACTTACGAACCACAGCCCAGTTGGTCAGGTACTGACTTTAGGTGCCTGTCTAGTGCCTTCTTGAAGACAGCCAGGGGTCTATTGGTAATCCCCCTTATGTATCCTGGGAGGCAATTGAACAGTCTTGGGCCCCGGACACTTATTGTGTTGTCTCTCAGTGTACTCGTGGCGCCCCTGCTTTTCATCGGGGAAATGTTGCATCTCCTGCCGAGTCTTTTGCTTTCATAGGGAGTGATTTTCGTGTGCAGGTTTGGTACCAATCTCTCCAGGATCTTCCAAGTGTATATTATTATCATGTATCTCTCTCGCCTGCGTTCGAGGGAATACAGATCAAGGACCTTAAGCCGTTCCCAGTAGTTTAGGTGCCTTATCGTACTTATGTGCGCCGTGAAAGTTCTTCGTACACTCTCCAGGTTTGCAATGTCGCCAGCCTTGAAGGGGGCCGTTAGTGCACAGCTGTATTCCAGCCTAGAGAGCACAAGCGATTTGAAGAGAATCATTATGGGGTTGGCGTCCCTAGTTTTGAAGATTCTCATTATCCATCCTATCATTTTCTTAGCAGATAAGGTAGATACATTGTTGTGGTCTTTGAAGGCGAGTTCCTCTGGCATTATCACTCCCAGGTCCTTCACATTACTTTTCCGCTCTATTGTATGGTTAGAATTTGTGGTATACCCTGACACATTTTTAATTTATTCAAGTTTCCCATATCTGAATAGTTGAAATTTCTCCTCGTTGAACTTCATATTGTTTTGAGTGACTCATTCGAAGATTTGGTTGATGTCCGCTTGGAGTCTCGCGGTGTCTTCGATGGAGGTCACTGCCATGGTAATCCGGGTGTCATCCGCAGAGGAAGACACGGAGCTATGACTTACATCTCTATGTCAGAAATGAGGATGAGGAATAGAATGGGAGCGAGTACTGTGCCTTGTGGAACAGAGCTTTTTACCATGGCTGTCTGGGACTTTACTCTGTTTACTATTACTCTTCGTGTTCTATTTGTCAGGAAGTTGTAGATACATCTACCAACTTTTCCCGTTATTCCTTTATCACGCATTTTGTGTGCTATTACACCATGGTCACACTTGTAGAAAACTTTTGCAAAGTCTGTGTATACTACATCTGTATTTTGTTTATCCTCTACAGCGAAGTTCACGAATTATTTACAGAGGTGAACAAGCAATCATAACAGGAGGAAAAATATTCTGAAGCTGCTTGTGGTGGGGACTGTGGAAATAATAATAATAATAATAATAATAATAATAATAATAATAATAATAATAATTATTATTATTGTTGTTTTCTATTTATTTAAGGATGACAAAATTTATGCTACTTCAGATTTTACAAATACGAATACGTTCGAACAATCACAAACGTAACAGAAAGAGGAAGGGAAAAATGGTGTGAAAAGGGGAAAAGAACAAGGGAGATGGGAAGAAGCAAATAATGAAAAGTGGGAAAGGGAATGAAGGAGAGGGAAAGAAATGTACAAGTTGAAAGAAGAGAAAGAATTAATGAAAAAGATGAGAAAGGGAACGAGGAGAGAATAACCTGGAGTAAAGAGAAAAGAATACGCTGGAGGAAAATATCCTAGACTAGATTATTATAAGAAAAATGAAGCGCTAAACCTACAAATCCTAGTGGATAATAATAATAATCTTTATTTCTACAAGTACAAGGTATACAGGTCTAGCTGACACCAATGACATCCTATATACATGTAGAAAGCCCTTTGTTATGGAGAGCATTTCGGGCAAATTACGTCAATTTTGTCCCAGGATACAACCCACACCAGTCGACTAACAACCAGGTACCCAAATTTACTGATAGGTGAACACTGGACAGTAGGTATCTTCAGGAAACACGTCCTAATGTTTCCAACCGTATCGGAGATCGACCCCCGGACCTCAGTGTGTGAGCCGAGTGTGGTAGCAGTCGAGCTACGGGACAGAGAATACCCTGGAGGAAGAGAAGAATACCCTAGACGAGAAGAGAAGAATACCCTGGAGGAGGAGAAAAGGGAAACAACAGTATGGACAGCTGGACACTCCCACACGCACAAAGATAACTCGCTCCGCCATCTTGCTTCACTCGGGCAGCAGCTGACCAGTGATCCCATGTTTTACCTCAAAACTAATTCGTATTCAACAGTGACAGTCATACAAAGAAAAAAATATAAACTGATGCTGAGAATATATTTTTCCAGATTTATAATGCATTTTTAAATAGGTATTTATAAATTTTTAAATTATTTTTTCTTCAGTGTGAATTAACAAACCAGTATTTCTTTCTAATCTTTTCCCCCTCTTCTTAAGTGTGTGAAAATGTCCTGTTTTTCTTTTGCACCATTCAACCAAAAACTTATCCTACCTCAGCTCACTTAAAGACCAAGAGCTGTTATCCTACCTCAGCTCACTTAAAGACCAAGAGCTGTTATTCTACCTCAGCTCCAGCGCTGTATGACCCTTGTCGTTTTAGCGCTTTCTTTGATTATAATAATAATCTACCTCAGCTCATTTCAAAGCTCAACCAGGTTAGTGGTATACTACCACCCCTACTTTCTTCCCCCAGGATGCCACCCACAATAGTTTGCCAACACCAGGGTACCTATTTACTGCTAGGTGAACAGAAGCAACAGGTATGAGGAAATTTACGTATTCGTCTCCTCCTGAGAGTCGAACCTGGGTCCCTTCGGTAGTGAGGTGAGCCCTTTACCATTGGTTTACATGTACTAATAATAATTAATTTATTTTTACATGATGCATGGTTTTATAAAGGAATATAATAGTTGGGTGAACATGCCAAAAGACACTTTGTATGCAGAGCATTTCGGGCAAACTTAACACTAACTTAAGATTAATAAGGCAATAACAGTTCACATGGTCATTAGATGAGTTACAATGAGTACAACAGAATTGAGTATTATTAGGTAATGCTGTATGGCTTTAATAAGTCTAGTAGAGAAGTTCAATAGAGAATAATTACACTATTGAATTAGTTTATAAAAATTACAGTATTACAATAGAACAATTTACAACATGATGTATTACAATTTAGTACTATTTAATACAATGAAATTTGAGCATCCTGATTTTGTCTTGTGTATATTAGGAGAGAATATAACAGTTTGCTTACACAATACTAACAATAAAAAAAAAGTCGTACTGAAATGCGTAATGGTACCTTAATGGCACAATTTGTGTGTTTAGTGAGAAGGTGGCCATAATGTGTTACTTCAAGGTAACAGTAATAACTGTTACGTAACAGCTGCCATCTGGAGCAGTGCACAGACTGGTATAATGAACTGGCGGAACATAGCCACAAGTATGCCAGGTTGGCTGCTGTATACAGTTAATAAATATGTAGCACCTACAGAAAACTGGTCGTGATAGAGTTAGTTACCGATTTCTTGTCCCTTCTCTTCCCCCTCTTTCTGTCTTCCTTTTTTCCATAATACCATCGAATAACGTTAGGTAAAATTCGCCAGAAAACAGGACAATTGTTCCCTGACGTAGGTCTTAGTCCGATGATGACCCCATCTCCCCACAGAAACTTTTGGTCATTTGACCGAGGCCTTCCTCTGGCTTACCGGTCCTCTCTTTTTAAAAAATTAAGATTACATTTGTACTATACTGTCTTTATAGTCACTCTCACTTATTCTGTTACTTATATATGTTGCTACCATTGATATATCTGCTTTATTTTGGTACCGTCGATATGTCTGTTTTCTGTTGCTTCCCTGAGGCGTAGTCAGGAAAACAGGGGATAACCACCTGGTGGTTCAGAATTACACTCACTCGCCCACTGACTATAAACCCAGAAATACTAATCTTAATCTTAAAATAATAAATCCTAACTAGTCATAAGTTTGCCTATGTGCCAAAACAAAAGCATTCACATTCCTAAACTCACAAATTATGATGTAGTCACTTAGCCTTAATACCATAATCTGTAAGGATTTATTGTTAAGAATTAATCTAAGTCTGCTCGAAATGCCTAGCCATGCTAGGTGTCCTAGTGGCCCCCTATGTAATTAGTATTTTATAACATATAAACCACAAAATACCCAAAACCTGTAAGTCCCACATTGTAACCATTATAGAGAATAAACTTGAATTGAATTGAATTGAATAAGACAAGGCTGTCCCCCCCCCCCTAGGCCATGCCTACTATGGAGTTTGGGAGAGGGCCTTTGAGAGGGGGGGGGGGGGTTCAGCGGTAAACTGGTCCGGTATTTTCAACTATTTTTAGTATATTTAGAAAAATAATTATGTAAAATTCACTTAGACTGGGGGCCTCAGCCTACTCCAAGGGGCCCCAAAGCAGTCTTTTTCTGCCTTGCAAAATCTTGGGGACCCAGGTTTGGGACTAGGCTCCTCACTCCAACCTTTACTAGAATGGCCCCTGGACTTCCTTCCCTCCACCCCAGATTTATGTCCTAGTCGTCGTATATTACTCCACCCTCTCTAAATGTCTAAACCACCTTAGCCCCTCTTCAGTCCTCTGAATAATACTTTTGGTGACTCCACACCTAACCTCCAAACTGTGATTTCTCTGCATAATATTCACACCACACATTTGCTGTTGTAAATAGTGTATATGTTTCCGAAGATCCAGTAATTGCATTAAATTTTTTCAATAATGGGAAAAGTCCTAAACCTGAAGGGATCATGTAGCATCCAGGAAAATGTAATTACAGCATTTAAAATATATGTATATTTATTCAGCAGATCCTGAAAATCACCATTTCGATTACAAGGTTTGTATCATTTAACCCTTAATGCGTCATCTCTAGATTTTTTTTTTAACACGCCGGCTGTTTCTCACCAAGGCAGGGTGAGCCAAAAAGAAAGAAAACCCCAAAAAATAAAGACAAAATTCATAATTCAAAACTTTCACTATCACTCGTACATAATCACTGTCTTTGCAGATGCGCTCAAATATGACAGTTTAGATGTCCCTCCAAACTGCCAATATCCCAACCCCCTCCTTTAAAGTGGATGCATTGTACTTCCCATTTCCAGGACTAAAGTCCAGCTAACTGGTCTCCCTGAATCCCTTCACAAAATATTACCCCGCTCACACTCCAACAAATGTATGCAATATATTGATAATTTGCCCCCCTCCAGTTTTTTGTTACAGATGCATTATTATTATAATAAAAAAGAAGTGCCAAACCACAAGGGTTATAGTGTTACAGATGCAGAATACTTAGTAGGGAAGAGGAAAAAGTACTGGGATCATCTATGTCAGTTCACTAAAATTTAGGAGTTTTGGCACTGGAAGTGGGTTTAGGTAGCCATCAGATTACATTCACAAAAAGTACTAGACTTTCAGGCCATTTATTATATTCATGGGGAAGTATTTAACTTGTAAGGGTCATACAGCCCCTGAGGAATTAAACACTACTGTCTCAGGCAAGTTGAGAAAGACACTGCCTTTTTTTATTATTGTCCATTGCTTCCACTTAATTTTAGTCTGCTAAATCTCTATAGACTTTCTTTGCAGTCTTCCAAGCAATATTTTTCAAGTTTTTCCATTCATTGTTTCATCAGGAGACATTTTATATACTTTGTACATACTTCAGTTACTCAGTTTTTCCTGCATTTGGTTCAGGGCTTTCTAGGTAATGCAAAAAAAATTTTTTAAGTACTCAAGTCTAGTTTTATCCCATGGATTACAGTATTTATTGGGAGGCACTAAACCTGTAAGGATCATATAGTGCCTGAGCAATGTGAAGCCATCAGGTTTGATCCAAAGAGAAGGGTAGCTCCAATTTCTTGATCAAGAGCAAATTAATATTATACTCAAAAAGAAGCGCTAAACCACAAGGGCTATACAGCGCTGCAGGGCAGGAAGCGAGGGTACCAGGTGGCAAAAGGGAGAGTGGATAGTGAAAAGGGGCAGTGGATAGTGAAAGGGTAGAGGGCAGCAAAAGATTGAGGTAGTAAGGGCTGAGGGGAGTGCGAAACGTATCATCATCAGAGTTTGTGGAGTAAATCAGTCATTGTCAAGAAGTCAATGAGAGTCAGGATTAAAGGAGGGTCCATCAGCAAGAAGGGAAGGTAAAGAAAGTGTAGGAGAGCGGAAACAACATTGGAGGTAAATTCTGCGTGCTCGTTGATAGAGAGGGCAGTCTAACAATGTGGCTAACCGATACTGGAACCTGACACTTCTCACAGAGGAACAGGGCACCTCTCCACGAGATATCTATGAGTAAGACGAGTGTGGCCAATGCGAAGACGGGAGAGAGTAGTCTCCCAACCTCGACACTGATGACGAGAAGACGGCCAGTTACCTATACTCTGTTTAATAGACTGAAGTTTGTTACCGAGCAGATTAGACCAACGTTGTTGCCAACGGGTGTGAAGGTGGGTAGCTATTACAGCAAAATAGTCCGTAAATGGAACACCTCTATATGAAACTGGTAGGTCGTGTACTGCTAACCGCACAGCAATCTCTGCCTGTTCATTGCCCTATCAAGATTATCATTATAATCAAGGGGGAAGCGCTAAACCTGTAAGATTATACGTACAGTGCCTGAGGAGGGATGTGGAAGGTATTCAGGTTTAATTCAGGGAACTGGTGAACAGATCCAATTCCCTAGATCAAGAGCCCCTCACCAGCATAAATTATTATTATAATCAAAAAAGAAGCGCTAAGCCACAAGGGCTATACAGCGCTGCAAGGTAGGGAAGGAAGCGAGGGTATTGGATGGCAGAAGGGAGGAGGGATGATCAGTAGGTTACAGAAAACAGCGGGGCAGGGGATAGTACGGGGGTAGAGGGTAGCAAGAGATTGAAGTAAAAAGGGCTGAAGGTATCAGAATTTGTGAAGTAAGTCAGTTGTTGTCAAAAAGTCAATGAGAGAGTCTGGATGAAAGGTGGGTCCATCAGGGAGAAGGGAAGGTAAAGAGAGAGCAGCAGAGCGAAGACGATGACGGAGGTAAATTCTGCGTGCTCGTTGATAAAGTGGGCAGTCCAACAGAATGTGGCTGACTGATAATGGAACTTAGCAATTCTCACAGAGAGGAGCAGGGCGCCTCTCCATGAGATATCCATGAGTAAGACGAGTATGGCCAATGCGAAGACGGGAGAGAGTAGTCTCCCAACCTCGACACTGGTGATAAGAAGACGGCCAGTAACCTATACTCGGTTTAATAGATTGAAGTTTGTTGCCGAGCATAGTAGACCAACGTTGTTGCCAACGGGTGTGAAGTTGGGAAGATATTGCAGCAAAATAGTCCGTAAATGGAATACCTCTACATGAAACTGGTAGGTCATGTACTGCTGACCGCGCAGCAGTGTCTGCCTGTTCATTGCCCTGTACATCAACATGACCAGGGACCCAACAAAAAACAATATCTTTATGCTTGGTAAAGATGCGGCGTAGCCAAAGTTGGATACGGAGGACTAAGGGGTGAGGTGTATCAAATTTCTGTATAGCCTGTAAAGCACTAAGGGAGTCTGAGACAACCACAAATGATGACACAGGCATAGATGCAATACGGATAAGTGCTGTAAGGATGGCATACAATTCAACAGTAAAAATACTAGCCGAAGATAGTAAATGCCCTTGTACAACGCTGTCCGGAAACACTGCTGCGAATCCTATGCCGTCAGAAGACTTAGAGCCATCTGTGTACACAGCAATGGCATGAGAATGAGAGTGAAAGTGGTCAAGAAAATGAGAGCGGGAAGCGACCGTAGACAGTTGGGCTTTCGAGCAAGGGAGGGAGAAAGAACAGACTCGAACAGCTGGAACTTCCCAGGGAAGTAGGGAAAAGTGAGATGCTACATGTACATAGAAAGGTGGTAATTGAAGAGAAGACAAGAGCGAATGAAGGCGAAGAGAGAAGGGACGGAGTAAACAGGGGCGGCAAACAAATAAAGAATGTCTACTAATATCAGTGACCATTCTATAAATGGAAGGATTGCGGAGATCATGAGAGCGTACATAGTAGCAAAGGCAATGGGCATCACGGCGATCGGATAAGGATGGAACGTTCGCTTCTGCATAGAGGCTCTCGACAGGGGAAGAGCGAAAAGCACCAAGGCATAAACGTAATCCTTGGTGATGAATGGAGTTAAGGCTAGAGAGAGTAGCAGGAGATGCCGCTGAATAGATCTGGTCACCATAATCAAGTTTCGATAAGATAAGGGTGGAATGTAGGCGAAGGAGGGTTCGACGATCAGCTCCCCATGAAAGATGAGCAAGGGTTTTAAGGAGGTTCAGCCGGCTGTGGCAAGTTGCCTTCAGAGAGGTAATGTGAGGTTTCCAGGATAACCTACGATCAAAGAGGAGGCCCAGAAACTTGACTGTATCACGTTCAGGGATACGGGAGCCATAGAGGTACAAAGGATGATCGGAGATGACAGAGCGTCTAGTGAAAGTAATTTGGTGGGTTTTAGTGCTGGAAAATTTAAACCCTTACGTGTGGTGGCCCAATTGGAAACACGGTCGACTGCATGCTGGAGAGAAACTGTAATAAGTTGACAGTCAGCGCCTGCACAGGCAATAGCAAAGTCATCAACATAGAGTGATGACCAAATATGTGATGGAAGACTAGAGGCCAAATCATTAATAGCAAGGAGAAAAAGTGTTGTGCTCAGAACACATCCCTGGGGGACACCTTCAGCTTGGATAAAGTCCGGGGAGAGCACATTATTGACCCGAACACGGAAATGCCTGTCAGTTAAAAAGTTCTTAAGGAAGGATGGTAGATTGCCTCGAAGGCCTAAGGAGTGGGCTTGGGCTAAAATATTATACCTCCAAGCTGTGTCATATGCCTTCTCAAGGTCAAAAAATATGGCAATAACTGAGTGGTTATTCGCAAAGGCATTACGAACATACGTATCCAAGCGTAGTAAGGGGTCTATGGTAGAACGTCCCTTACGAAAGCCATATTGATGAGTGGAGAGACTGTTGTGTGTCTCTAAATACCACACTAAACGTCTATTTACTAGGCGTTCCATCACTTTGCAAACTGCACTGGTAAGAGCAATGGGACGATAGTGGGAGGTTTCATGTCCCGTAGTGCCTGGTTTGCGGAAAGGGAGAACAATGGCGGATTTCCACAGCTGTGGAAGAACTCCTTGTGACCAAATAAGATTGTAAAGGCGTAATAGGACTGCAAGGGCTGACTGATGTAAATGTTGTAGCATACGAATATGAATGTCGTCGGGCCCAGCTGCTGATGATCGGCAAGCTGAGAGTGTTGCCTCCAGTTCTTGAAGTGTAAAAGGCACATTATACTGTTCTTCTCTGAGAGAAGAAAAGTCCAAGGGTGCTAACTCTCTGGCAGACTTTGAGGAAAGAAATGAGGGGCATAGATGGAGTCCCTGAGAAATACGGACCAGATGATTGCCAATTTCATTGGCAACATCTAGTGGGTTTGTTATATCAACACCGGCAACCCTCAGAACAGTTTTCATACTTTTTTCCAGACTGCACTCATAGAGGAAGCAGAGGTGATGGTGGAGACATAATCTCGCCAGCAAGTGCATTTAGCGTCACGGATGACACGGCGAGCGATCGCACGCTTCTGCTTAAATTCAAGAAGTCTCTCTGTGGTTCTATTGTACCGGTACCTGCCCCATGCAGCGCGTTTCAAACGTACTGCACGAGCACAAGCAGGAGACCACCAAGGCACGCATTTCTGAGAATGCCTGCCCGAAGTTTGGGGTATAGAATGAGAAGCTGCGAAAACGGAGGACGAGAAGAGGTGTAAAAGCTCATCGATGGAGGATGAAGAAGGAACCTCTCTAAAAACAGTTAGGTGTGAGTAAAGGTTCCAATTTGCCTGATCAAATTGCCAGCGTGGGATGCGAAGAGGTGGTGAATATGAAGGGGAAGTAAGAATGATTGGGAAATGATCGCTGTCATGTAAGTCCGGAAGAACAGACCAAGTGAAGTCTAATGCGGCGGAGGAAGAGCAGACTGAGAGATCGATGCAAGAGAGAGTGTGAGTCCGAGGATCAAAATGGGTGTGAGTACCTGTATTTAAAACATGGAGGGGGTGGGTGGCAAGAAAAGCCTCTAACTGAATGTCACGGGAATCACAGTGAGACCCCCCCAGAGGAAATGATGGGCATTAAAATCACCAAGTAACAGAATCGGTGGTGGTAATGACGAAACAAAAAAGGCAATATCCGGAATAGATAATGCCCGAGAAGGAGAGAGATATAAAGAACAGAGCGTATACCACCTATGCAAGTGGATACGGGCTTCTGTGTAATGCAGCGAAGTACGAACAAATAGCTGATGGTACGGAATATCAGTGCGTAGAAGAAGGGCACTTTCATTAAAGGTCCCATCAGGAAAAGGATCTGAAGAATACAATAAATTATAGCCTGAGATGGGAGAGATAACAGCAGTGTGTAATTTTGGTTCCTGTAAGCAAACACCAACAGGGGAAAACTGGGAGAGTAACATCTGAAGCTCACCCCGATTACCCCTGAGGCCGCGTATATTCCACTGTAAATAGGCCATGATTGGCAATGATAAAGATACCTGAAATCCGCAGGTAAGGGTTCCTACGGACTAGAGGGGTTAGAAAAGTCCACATGCGGAGGCAGTGGAAAACGTTCAAGCAGCGAAGGAACGGTGCGCTGTGAAGAAAGGAGTTGCGCAGATGGAGTAGAGGAGAGAGAAGGAGCGGAGGGTGGATCAGTGTCCATTGATGGTTTGGTCTCTGCAATATATTCAGAGATTGCTTCAAGTGTTTCAGAATTCAGAGACGTCGTATGGGAGACAATATTGGAAATGGTAGGGGGAGGATGAGTAAAGATTGGAACTGTAATGGACTGTACCAAGGTATGGGGGGACGGAAGGGTGGAGGGAACTGGAGAAGCGTGGAAGGGGACAGAAGAGGCAGAAACCTGGGAGGTGGCCGAAGAGGAAGAAAATTGGGAGGGAACAGGGGAGGAAGGTACAGTACGAGGAGGAGGGTGAACCTCTACACTTGTAACAGAGCCAGTGAGAGGGGGAGAACCAGGTACAGAGACAGGGAAGGGAAAATGAGGAGGTGGAAGATGGGTAGGTGTTAACGGACCTTTTTTTGACTTTTGAGAAGTAGAGGGACGATTGGGAGGAGGTGTCATACGAGATCTCGTCGCTACTGAGGCTTGTGAGAGAGAACACGAAGAAGCAAGATCAGACTGAGACGTTGAAGTAGGGACGTCTGAGCCGAGGACAGCAAAAGAATTAGCTACAGGAGTGACTATGGGAGAGGTAACCACAGAGGTGGGTGCAGAAGATGGGATACCAGAAGTGGGGGGACGTTTTGAAACACGGGAATAAGAAACACGAGGTAGTCCCCCTTGGAGGCGGAGATGAGAAACTGCCATTGCATAAGGGAGACCTTCTGCCTCTTTGAGGTAACGGATTTCCCGCTCGTTTAAGTAGACTTGACAACGGCGAGAGTACGAAGGGTGAGCCTCATGACAATTAAGGCAAGAGGGAGGTCGATTGCAAGACGTATTAGAATGGTCATCGGCACCACAGACTGGGCATTCGGCGATAGATCTGCAATATTTCGCTGGATGGCCAAATCGCCAGCAATTTCTACACTGTTGTGGTGTAGGGATCACCTTTCGAACTTGTAACCGATGTCCTGCTACATAAACTGAGGATGGGAGTTCACGGCTGTCAAAAGTTAAACGAGCCACATTGCCAGGGTATCGTCTCCGCCCGCGGGCAGGAAGAACGTAAGTGTCTACCTTGAGGATTGGGAGATCTTGGAGTTCCAGCTGTTCAAGAATGTCAGTGCCACATGTCTGGAAATTTTGTTGAACTATGGTATGGGGCAGAATGATGGTACCACTACAAGAATTGAGGGAATGATGCTTTTCAATAGTTACAGGAACAGTATCGATATGGGAAAGACGAGAAAGCTCATGAGCCTGGGTAGCATTCTGTACGGTGACGATGCGCGTACTGCTCTTGAGAGCATGAAAAGAAATATCTTTACCAACATGGCGTAGGAGTGCCTTGCCAATACTGTGGTCAGAAAGATAGGCAGTAGAGGAAGTCGGTCGTAAAGTGAAGAATTTAGTCCACTGTGCAGTCTGAAACTGAGCGTGGAAAGGTAGTGAAGGACGTGTCGATCTTTTCTGAGAAGAACGAGAAGGTGGAGAAGTATCATCAGCAGGTAATTGTCGTTGTTGTTTAGGCGTGGGACCAGAGTTGGTCCGACGTGGAACGGGCCGGCGATTCGAAAATTGCCGCACCGTAGAGGGAGAGGCCGGAAGCATAGTCAGAGGAGAGCGAAGGTCAGATAAATCGAAGGAGTCAGTCGAGGCCTCAGTACCTGAAGCGGGTGAGGAAACAGCACCGGCAAGAGGTACAGAGGCATGAGGAGTGTCCGAAGAGTGGTCCAAAGACGAGGCGGGGTCAGAACGGGGTGCGGTATCAAGAAGGGGCCCGGGGGTAGCAGGTTCATGGACTAGGGCTGCCATGGTTAGGTTACTTCTTTCTTTTTGTTTTTAAGAAAAAAAAAGAAAGAAAATAAAATAAAAATAAAAAGAATAAAAAAAGGGGGGACCGGGGAGGGATAGTTCCTAGGAGGAATGAAAGGGCCAGAAATTTCCCTCCGCGCCCAAGAGGACCTCAGCACCGCAAGTAGCGCAGATGCAGCATGGAACCCGTGCCATACCCTACCCATCATGCCAGTAAACCGGCAATCCGGGATAGCAACCTCACATCTGCCGAGCTACCTCGGTGGACAAAAGAGAGGGCGGCCGGAAATCCGCCACAAAGCATACCTCCTTCGGCCACCACCCCCGGAATCCGAAAGGTGGCTTCCAGAGATACACCCGTCGCCCGAGAGATACCCAAAGCCACCCTCCGGGATACCGGAGAGGGATCAGGACATCCCCAGGCAATCCAGATTCCACGGCAAACTACGCCACTGCCAAGAACCTCAACGGAATGGGATGGACCCCGGTACCCTTTCCCCTACCTAGGAACTAGCGTGCCTGTGGGGAAAAAAAAAAAAAAAAGGAAGGGCAAAAGGGAGGGGTGGGGAGGAGGAGGAGGAAAGGAAAAAGGGGAGGATGGGATAGGGAACGGGGGATTGGGGGGTAATTAGGTTCGGTCTGAGGAAGTAGACCGACAGGTCTAGTTCCTCAGACCAAGAGCCTCTTCACCACGCCAAGGAGCCCCCCTTGAAGAGGTCACCAGCATAAAGGAACCTTCTTTGAGGGGTGCCCAGGCACCCCTACTGAAGGATTTAGCCAATGCAAGCAGTCAGTATATTTGGATGTATTTATATGAGCCCCCCTTTTCCCAATGTGCTCCTAGTTCAGCTTTAAATTTGGAAAGCGTACAACAGTTACATAAATGCTTAGATAAACTTCTTTATCAAGTAACCTATGGATTTCATGGTGCTAGATTTCAATAAAAGAAAAATATGTTTTACTATTTTTTTATTACATTATTTGTATATAAAAAGTTCTTGTCATTATTTACAGAAATAATACATAATTCAAGAAAATAGCATTCAATAATTCTCCAAAATTCCTAAATACATAATACTTTTTTGAAGTTTAGTCCATAAAAGATTATCCATGGTTATCTGAAGACCAAAACAAGCAAATTTACTCTGCATCTTCACAGCAATTTTGATCTGTTGTCACCCGAGTTGCACTACACACATTGCCAAAAGATGTTCACTACATGACTGATAGACCTAATGGTAAATGTTCTTGCGTTAAACCCTTCACATTATTTACGAGTAGGAAACCTTTCTTTGAGAAAGTATCCATCTTTAAAGTGTATGCTTCACCAACTTTAATAGAGAAAACCTCGTTTAAAAATAAACTTCCTTTCGATAAATGAGGAAATTATTTTTCTTCTGTCCTATTTTAAGTAGCGTGCTTTGCTACACAAGGCAAAAAATAAAGTGAAGATCAGCCTCAAATATACCTCAAAATAAAAGACAAATATAATTATGATGATGTTACTGTTATATTTCATGCAAGATACACATTATGGGAAAGATAACATTTGTTGATAATTTTTTACTTTACATTTACAATATTTTCATGTTTGGTTTCAGTCATTCCTTACTGATACCGATTCATTTAAAGTCAAAGCACAAATTTTCACATTCGGCTGGAAACTAAAGCATTACCTATTAAAATCTATGTGTATACTGATCCTTCAGTTTGTCCCGTGATGAAAAGGCAATGTATGCAGCAGATATGCCTAGTCCAATTAGTCCTCCCATAGCACACTTTCTCATGCCAGCAGTTGATTTATAGAGGAGTCCTGTCATGGTTGCAGCCCCCACAGTGTTTATTTCATCCTCATGGCTGCCACGGGCATAGTACAAGAGGCATCCCAAGCCAGAGTACATAAATGCAATAACTCCAAGAGTATTAGCAGAGGCAGACCCACGCTTCATCAGATAATTTAGCAACCTGCAAATAAAAAAAATTTCATTAGCAATTTCTGGATTCATGAAACTACTTACATGAGAAATAGTTACAAATTTTAGCATCAAAGCTTGTACAAAAAAACAGTAATGTTAAATCCTGAAGTCTTCAAATGTACAAAACTGAATATACAGTATCAATTATATTAAGAATTATAATAAAAAAGAAGTGCTAAACCTACAAGGGTCATACAGCACAGTAGGGCAGGGAAGGGTGCAGGGGTATTGGACAGCAAGAGGGAGAGGGATTATTATTAGGTTATGGAGTGCAGTGGGGCAGTGGATAGTGCAGGGGTAGAGGGTAGCAAGAGATTGAGATAGAAAGGGCTGTGAGGAGTGCTAGAGGCATCATCATAGATTGTGTAGTAAATCAGTTGCTGTCAAAAGTCAACAAGAGAGTCTGGGTTAAAGGTGGGTCCATCAGCAAGCAGGGAAGGTAAAGTAAGGGCAGTAGAGCAGTGATGACGGTGGAGGTAAATTCTGCATGCTCGTTGATAAGAGGAGTGGGCAGTCCAATAGAATATGGCTAACAGAAACTGGAATCTGACAATTCTCATAGTGTGGAACAGGGCATCTCTCCATGAGATACCCGTGAGCAAGAAGAGTGTGGCCGATGCGAAGACAGGAGAGAGTAGTCTCCCAACCTTGACAATGATGACAAGATGATGGCCATAAACCTATACTTGGTTTAACAGAATACTATAATTTGTTTTGTAGTAGATCAAACCAATGCTGTTGCCAACGGGTGTGAAGGTAGGTAGCAATTTCAGCAAAATAGTCTGAGAATGGAACACCTCTATATAAAACTGGGAGGTCATGTACTGCTGACCGCGCAGCAGTGTCTGCCTGTTCATTGCCCAGTATGTCAACATGACCAGGGACAGTTATATTACAAAGCCTTCATTATTATTATTATAATATGGGGAAGCGCTAAACCCGTAGGATTATACAGTGCATGTGTGGTGGTGGTGGGGGGGGGGGGAGAGTATTTAGGCTCAATTGAGGGAACCGGAGCACAGATCCAATTCCCTAGATCAAGAACCCCTCAACAGTGTCGAGGAACCTCCCTTGAGGGGTAAGAAGCCTTCAGCACAAAACCTCACTATACCATGTAAATACAGTGTCATAAATATGGACAAACATATATAAGCTTTTATCAGGCTATTTGCCAGACAGTTTTGATAAGTGTCATGGCAACTTTATATTATTTAATGTTATTACTGGCAGTGCTTAATTTGTTTTGGCTTGATGAATGACTCGAAATGAAAACCATAGGATTTCACAGTAAATGAGCTCAGTGGGTTTCCTATGGCCAAATTCTTTTTTAATGAACATTTTTACCAAAGTCAATATTAATGAAATTTGAGCAACATCTCAAGATATATGGCCTCTGAAACACAAAAGGAGCCCAAATCTGAGGCAAAAGTTATTACATGGACAGCACAGTGGTATGCATAGCTTATACATTTGTCAGTACATGTACTTCAAGGAACGCAACCCCATGAAGTTTGGAACACTGATGATATAGTACGGCTAACCCTCCACTTTCTTGAGTTCCACTTTCGCGAGCTTCGAACATCTGTGAATGCCCAGCTGCCCAATCATATGTACCAAACAAATGCGGGAAAAAAGTACGGGAAAATGCTTCCTGCTGCGTCCCTACTACCCTCCCTCTTACCCCCTCAATGGCAGCCTGCCACTCACTCATTGTCCAGTTACTGTTTGTGTCGGTAGTGTCCAGTTACTGTTTGTGTCGGTAGTGTCCAGTTACTGTTTGTCCTACCGTACATGTGTTTGTGTGGTGGTGCAAGTATGGCCCCCCAAGCGAGCAGCAACCACTACTGATGAGCCAACCCCTAAGAGCTGAAAGAAAGTCACGAATCTGGATTAGAAGGTGAAACTGCTAGACAAGTGTAGGGCAGGTTATTTGAGCAAATCTGCCACTGGAAAATTATTTAATGTAAACAAAAGCACAGTGTGCTCTATCAAGAAAAAATGAGGCGAAGATAAGGGTGGCACTAGCATCTACTGCTCTTCCCTCAGCGAAGCAAGTGTCACAAGTAAGACACAGTGCAATTTCTAAAATGGAATCAGCATTGTGTGGATTTCTATATTTTACAATGTTTTCATGTACGTATTTTATGATTGTTCGTGGTTCAATAGGTTAAGGAAGCAGTATTGTTAGGTTAAGTAAATGCCATTATTACATTTCCCTACATATTTGCGCACCAAACATTTGCAAATTTTCAAGATTTGCAAGGTTCTTGATCCCCTAGCCCTCATGAATGTGGAGGGCCTCCTGTATTAGCTCTGAAATAAAGACAACAACTGTACGAATAAAAGAGTAGATGCAAGACAAGCTTAGATATGTCCATCAGACTTGTCACACAAATTTTAAATACGTACAGTAATTCTGAACTTTTTTTATCTGAATATCTGTAAAACCACATTGTTCATAAACATAATGATGGTCATGGACCATTCATAGTTTAGTGTGAACTCTTGTAAATTTCTTTAAGTACACTTTCAATAACAATCCTAAATAAATTTCATTAATGCAAAATACAGATGGGCGACATTTGCCTCTAGCGAGAATATTCTACTAAAGAAAGTATTCACAAGCTACAAACTTGCTCACAGGACTACTGTCCTATAGTCTGTTAAGGTCATTACCCAGAACTAGCCAATCTTTTAGTAGCATATACAGATACCAGGTACTGTGACAAAAAATTTGTTTTGATTAACTATACAGGATCATATTGCAGTCGTCACTGCCAGTGATGTAATGGATCGCAGTAGAGCTAAACAAGAGAGTCCTGTGTGGAGTCAAAACAAGTTCGATGCTAAAGTACATTGATAACTGGGACTGGATTCTTGACTAGATTTCATATTTTTTTATAAAACGCCCATAAATTCTGGAGAATACTGGTATCAATGAGGAAAATACTGGACTGGATACTCTGAAAGTTGATATTACAATTATGGGGAAGAACTAAACCTGAATGGGTCATGCAGTGCCTAAGGAATGGGAGGCAATTAAATCTGATCCAAGGAAATGGAGATCTCACCCAAGTCCCTGGATCAAGAGCCCTTTACAAGCACCATGGCACCTACCTACCTTGAAGAGTTGAGTCATAGATGATGGATCATTGATATGAAAAATACATACTACTATATGTAATTATATTTTGTAGCTAATAAAGCAATACCTTTATCAAAGGTTTACCAATTTAAAAATATTAATGAAAGAAGAAATAGTTTTTTGCACATAAAAAAAAGGTACTAACTAGTACCTGATTCTGGTCTACTGATCCATTGCTAAATATTATTTACAGTATCAATCTTTTGAGAAAATAATACCTTGTGATTGTTTTTGAATATGTATAATTTTTCCAACAAAAGATGTTTGGTTGGTGATTATATATAATCAGATAAAGGTTTATCCATTTTGACTTAAAGTCAATGTGAAGAAGTCTTCTCAGAAACTTGAAGCAAAAATGGTACCACCGCTGGGCATCTCCTTAATTTTTTTTTTTTTTTTTCCAACAAGTCGGCCCTCTCCCACCAAGGCAGGGTGACCCAAAAAAGAAAGAAAATCCCCAAAAAGAAAATACTTTCATCATCATTCAACACTTTCACCACACTCACACATTATCACTGTTTTTGCAGAGGTGCTCAGAATACAACAGTTTAGAAGCATATACGTATAAAGATACACAACATATCCCTCCAAACTGCCAATATCCCAAACCCCTCCTTTAAAGTGCAGGCATTGTACTTCCCATTTCCAGGACTCAAGTCCGACTATACGAAAATAATCAGTTCCCCTGAATCCCTTCACTAAATATTACCTTAATATGAATATATAATCATGCCATTACAAAGTAGAGTGAATTATCATTACAGTGATACCTCTTATATCTGAACTGTATGGGTGGAGACCGGTTTGGAAACACTGAGTTTCCGGATACATGAGGGGGGGAAAATGCGCATTTGTACCGTCATATTGCCATCCATACCTCATCATATCACCATCGGTGACAGCACTGTAGGTTTAAAAAATGAGTCCAACGTCATCTGGCAGTGGGACCAGACACTCTGGGCTCGAATAACAGCCTCCTGGATTTCACAGACCACAGGACCATAACTTTTCAAATGGACTGTGAATGCTCCAAATACTCCAAAAGTGTTTCGGCGCCTGCCTTTGCTGCTGACGATTTTGGTCTTGGAGGTATTGGGTCGTTGTCATCGCTCTCGGAATGTTCCAGACGCAACACTGATCCTGCAATCTCTGCATCCGTCAGAGATTGCACACCAAGGTTGTCTTCGTCACACTAGCCAGTCCTGCATGTCAGCATCATGAACCATCATACCACTACCACTGATCGAGTTCTAAGCTCTGTGGCTTCGCCATCACTTTTCTTTCGGCACGTTTTGGCCAACCAGTACACTAAAGTGTGCACCAAGTTTGATTCAGCCTTCTGTGCATCCTAACGGCTGTTCGGATGTTTCGGTAATACGTAATTTTAAAATTTTGCCCTTTCCCAGGGCCTGCTCAGATATTGGCGAGGTTCGGATAATGGCAGGCTGGATATGCGAGGTATCACTGTAAAATCAAAACTAAGTGCTAAACCCACCAGGGTTATACAACACTGCTAAAGTACAGTGAAACCTTAAATTAATGGATTGTTGGAAGGAAAGGGTGTCCAGTAATGTCCATTGTTTGCTAAATCCAAATGATGAGGTTGTTGTTCCATGATGTAACAACTGAAGATTCTTGATTTAATGAATTCTGTAAGATCTAAAATCAATTTACCCAGTAGACCATAACAATAATGGGCAATTCTGGATTTAATAAATTTTGTCCACTGTATCCATACTTTGTCTGGACAACAGATGTTCATTACATCCAAAATCCATTAAAACTAATTTAACATACTGTACTACATTACTAAATTACAGTATAACTCTTAAACTACATACTTAACTGCTTACCATTTCAGCCAAGACCAACCAGCCTAAGCAAATTCTTATTAGATTTCTCTTGGAACTTACTGTGTGCGTCTGATTTTGCCTGTGTGACCTGCCAACGCTGTCTCCTGGATGCCCCCATACAGCCCTTGTGCTCCGCCAAGACCAGCTCCAAGCAAGCATGATCCTTAAAGCAAAATGATGCATTGAAAACCATAATATCAATATATAAATAACAAAAAGGCACAATACCATGACTGGAACAATACACAAATAACCTGCACATAGGAGAGAGGAGCTTACTACGATGTTTCAGTCCGATTTGGACCATTGTAAATCATCCAAATCGAACCATTGGTTGTTTGTGTACAATATCAATATCACAGGAGCTGTATAGTGTTCCTGCTTTGAGAGAACCATACTTCATTAACAAAAAAATTTTTTTTTTTTATCATTTAACACAATGGCCATCTCCCACCAAGCCAGGGTAACAAAAAAAAAAAAATCTTTGCAGAGGTGCCCAGGTATGACAGTTTAAATGTCACAACAGTCAACATCCCAAACCTCTCCTTTAAATGCAGGCATTGTACTTCCCACCTCCAGGACTCGAGTCCGGCTAACCAGTTTCCCTGAATCCCTTCAAAAAAAATATTACCCTGCTTGCACTCCAACAGCTTTTTACAAGGGGTTTTTGGAAGGGGTTTTGGAAAACACTTAGTTATAAATTTTGTTTTAACTCTGACTTTTCCCACATAAGCTAGATGATCCAAAGAAGAAACATTCACAGTCAGTCATTCTAGCTGACTCTTTAGAAATGTTATACCATCACCCCCTTATTCACAAATTCCAAAAATTACATCTAGTTTGTCACTTTTCCAAAATACCTTCGAAGATAATCCTTCTCAATTTCAAAAAGCATGTCATTTCCACAGACCCCTCTCCTCTCATTCAAATCTTGCACACCTGAACATAATTGTTAATGATCAAACTGTATCACCATCCCATTCCCATCCTTCCACCAATCCTTTCAACAATATCTACTTAAGACTACTTTTCATCTACCCCAAGATTTACATGCCAAATTCTTTCTACATCATCAAACCACCTTTCATGTGGCATAATATTCACACCACACTTATCTCAGTCAAGACGTTCCATGTCTCCAAGTTATACTTAATGACTACTCTGATAAAATCTCAGTACTGTAACTGATGAACTCCCATTTCTGCTAACTATAATATTCCCACATTATTATAATCGGGGGGGGGGGGGGGGGGGGGGGGGCACTAAACCCATAGGTATTATACAACACCTGTAGAGGAAGGAGATGAAAGGTATCCAGGCTCAATTCAGGGAACTGGAGTATAGATCCATTTCCCTAGATCAAGAGCCCCTCACCAGCATCAACGAACCTTCCTTGAGGGGAATATTCCCACAACTTTCTTTCCCTCCTCTATTCTGTGATGTACCATATCCTTGAAAGAGCCATATGTTCATACACCTATTCTCAAATACTGTACATAAATATACATGTATTGTATTATCAGTCAGATGGAGGTGGAAATAAGTGCCTGCACTCTGAAGGGGTGGCAATGATGAGGGGTAATTTGAATTGTGATGTCTGTGCACTTCTGGCAAGACAGCTATTGAATGAGTGATGGTGAATGCATTTCTTTTTTCAGGTCACTGCACCTTGGTGGGAGAGGGCTGTGTTAAAAAAAGGTGATCAGTTTAAATTAGTTCCATTAACCCCTTGACTGTCACAACCCCCAATCCTGAGGTGTCTCCTGGTGTCACAAAATTTAAAAAAAAAAAAAAAAAAAAAAAAAAAAAAAATTCTTATGAAATGATAAGAGAATCTTTTCCCCAATTGTAATGACACCAAAAAAACGAAATTTGATGGAAAACTGATGGAATTGTGCTCTTGCGAAGTTAGCGACCTCGGCGATATTTACAAATCGGCGCTTTCACCCACTTTGAGCCCTATTTTTGGATAATTCCATTGTTCCAGTCAACCAAACTCATAGCTATTTCTTTAGAACTCCATTTTTCTATCGATTGAGTACAAGAAACTGCCCATTTACTGATTTCAACTACCCAATAACGTGGTCAGAAATTTGCAATTTGGCCAATTTCACGAAAATTAAAAAATATGACGATTTCAAAATAAGGACCAGAATGAACAATTCAGACATTCCTGGCTCTAAAATAACATTTTCTTTGTTCATCAGTCATGTCTCCAGGCCCTTGTGATATTACTCTTGCTTTCTATTTTGAATTTTTATTCAAACAAAAATAGAAGATTTACTGTTATGCAGACTACTGCAATACTGTAATAATTGTATAAATAACATCAACCCATTCATGACTGCATATCAGAATGGCTAGTTGGACATTTATTGGACAATGACATCATTTGTTTACTTTTGAACATCAGCAAAAATCAAACATTTCCCGTACTTTGAGCTCCATTTCCAGGATCCTTTTATAGTAAAATCAATCAAAATTACCTCTATTTCTATAATATATTTTCCATTCTATCAAATGAGACCAAGAAAACGAGAATACAACCATAAATACTATAAGAAAATAGACCACAAAGTCGGAGTTTTTTTTTCTCATTAAGCACTGCGTGCTCCAGGGTTTTTTTATATGGTGCACACTGACCACACAGACCCATTCTCTCACATGTGGGCCTACCAGCTTTCTCCTGCTTGATTTGAAGCCGCTAGAATTTATGAGTATATATACGTCAAACACGGTACCTCGTAAGATGTATATATACGGCCACGACAGTCAAAGGGTTAAGGATTATACCTCAACCCCACCCACTACCATTCAACTCTCATAACCCATAATCAATCTATGAACTGACTGGTCACAGATGTATCACCTATGGCCAAGTTGGTAAAAAAAAAAAAATTATTATTAGGAGACTTTTTCAACAGCAGTAGATACAGTATATTATTTCATGAGAGTAGCAGAGATAAAATATGTACATACTTTAATGTAATCCAAGAGAAGTTATGTGCTATAACCTGTGAAAATTATCAACAATTATGATAAACAATGAAAATGTTATATACAGTATACCATAAGTATAGCCCTGCTCCTGTAACTACAAATAATGTGCAATGTACAGCATGCATATGCAAAAAATTTAATAAAAGTTAAACTAACCTCCAATCTGTGAGAAGGCAAGTTCAAAACGTCCCCGCTTCTGTGAAGCCCCTTCTAATGCAATAAATTCTGGTTGAGTTGTTTGTAGGTAGGCAGGGTCGAAATTTAAATATGGTGACAGCTGAGACAGTCCCGGATTTGATGTTACTGAAACAAATACACATCACACCTATTAGTCCAGTAGGCAGAAAACTGTTCTGTTTAGTATATTATGAGATACTGTACATGTCTAGAACTGTATACCAAAATCTTTATAATAAATAACAAATGTGGTTTTAATAGAACTATTTTTCTCAAAATAATAATTTTCATATACTACTGTACTGTATTTAGTAATAAATACTCAAGATTGATACCGAATATGAAAATTGAAAGCATAATTAGATGCTAATCCATGAATTTGGTCCAGCTAAATGTGACTATTGAGCTAATGAGTCCAAAATTCAACAGTTTGCTCCATAATACTGTCAACGTTTTCAACCAACGAGATATCAAATTTGATGGTAAGTATTCATTGGAAGTATAAATTTATAAGTATGGTAATAAATATTACTATGGGATAAAATTTATATACTGTATTATTATGCAATCATTTTGAAAACCATAATGCTGGAATTATCAATTTACCAGTGCCTGTCACTGTGTTGGTTATACATGTAGTGGAAGCCTGTAATTGACAACTCTTTAAATAACATACTAACTATATAATAGAGCACGTCTTAATTTTTTAAAACATAAAACATAAAAAAAAATTATATAATTTCACATGCCAGGTTGTCATGCAAAGTTGAACAAAGTACAGGAAACTGTTAAATCCACTGGGACATTTGGCGCTGCACAGTAAAGATGAAGACTATGGTAGAGGTAGGATGTCTGATCCGCAATAGCTATGAACTGCTACTTGCTGGTCAAAACATGCTATATTGATTTTCTCTTGTTGGAGCATGGTTTATTTTTATTTTTATTTTTATTTTATTAATACATCGGCCATTGGGGCAGATTCCACAGATTCATTCATTCATTAGGAATTTGCCGGTACTTCCGGCCCGGGTCTTCTCCTAAATGCACTAGAAGACAAAAAGAATGCAGATGTAATATATACAGACTTTGCAAAAGCCTTCGACAAGTGTGACCATGGCGTAATAGCGCACAAAATGCGTGCTAAAGGAATAACAGGAAAAGTCGGTCGATGGATCTATAATTTCCTCACTAACAGAACACAGAGTAGTCGTCAACAGAGTAAAGTCCGAGGCAGCTACGGTGAAAAGCTCTGTTCCACAAGGCACAGTACTCGCTCCCATCTTGTTCCTCATCCTTATATCCGACATAGACAAGGATGTCAGCCACAGCACCGTGTCTTCCTTTGCAGATGACACCCGAATCTGCATGACAGTGTCTTCCATTGCAGACACTGCAAAGCTCCAGGCAGACATCAACCAAATCTTTCAGTGGGCTGCAGAAAACAATATGAAGTTCAACGATGAGAAATTTCAATTACTCAGATATGGTAAACATGAGGAAATTAAATCTTCATCAGAGTACAAAACAAATTCTGGCCACAAAATAGAGCGAAACACCAACGTCAAAGACCTGGGAGTGATCATGTCGGAGGATCTCACCTTCAAGGACCATAACATTGTATCAATCGCATCTGCTAGAAAAATGACAGGATGGATAATGAGAACCTTCAAAACTAGGGAGGCCAAGCCCATGATGACACTCTTCAGGTCACTTGTTCTATCTAGGCTGGAATATTGCTGCACACTAACAGCACCTTTCAAGGCAGGTGAAATTGCCGACCTAGAAAATGTACAGAGAACTTTCACGGCGCGCATAACGGAGATAAAACACCTCAATTATTGGGAGCGCTTGAGGTTCCTAAACCTGTATTCCCTGGAACGCAGGAGGGAGAGATACATGATTATATACACCTGGAAAATCCTAGAGGGACTAGTACCGAACTTGCACACGAAAATCACCCACTACGAAAGCAAAAGACTTGGCAGACGATGCACCATCCCCCCAATGAAAAGCAGGGGTGTCACTAGCACGTTAAGAGACCATACAATAAGTGTCAGGGGCCCGAGACTGTTCAACTGCCTCCCAGCACACATAAGGGGGATTACCAACAGACCCCTGGCAGTCTTCAAGCTGGCACTGGACAAGCACCTAAAGTCAGTTCCGGATCAGCCGGGCTGTGGCTCGTATGTTGGTTTGCGTGCAGCCAGCAGCAACAGCCTGGTTGATCAGGCTCTGATCCACCAGGAGGCCTGGTCTCAGACCGGGCCGCGGGGGCGTTGACCCCCGGAACTCTCTCCAGGTAAACTCCAGATGGTGACCCGGCGAAGATTTCACTGATGATTTATAAGTTCTTGTATAAATTGCATTTGTTTTATTAAAAGTAATCTACAAGTATTAGGTTAAGTCTGGCCGAAATGCCTCGGCTTGATAGTGGCTTTCTTTGTACCAATCAAACTATGAAATGTTAACACACATTGTAACCTTAGCAATTTTTTTTTTTATTTTATTTTATTTTAAGGAGCAACTGTTATACCTGGTACATATTACTATTACAATCAAAACTAAGCACTAAACCCACATGGGTCATACAGCAGTGGCACATATAGGAGAGAAAGGAAAGTGCTAGCAACAGATAAAAAGATGGATACAATATATTCAAATTCAAAGTTTATTCTCTATAATGATTACAATGTTGAATTTACAGAATTTGGTTGTTGTGTGGTTTACATGTACATGTAGTTAAATAATGATTACAGAGTGTACCACTAGAACGCCTAGCATGGCTAGGCATTTCGGGGAGACTTAGTTTAATTCTTTATTTTAAAATATTACAAATTATGAGGTAAGTTGGTATTATGGCTAAGTGACTAAATACTAGTTTGTGAGTTTAGCAATGTGAATGCTTTTTTTTGGCACAGTACATAGTTTCAGTATTGGAGTATCATAGGATTCATTATTTTAAGATTGAGATTAATATTTCTGTTTATGGTCAAATGAGTGAGTGAGTGAAATATAGGTGTTGGATCAGTGTAGTAGTCCTTGGACAAAATAGTTGTCCCTACAAATTTGCAGGTTTATGTTCCTAAAGGGAAGGATAGCGCTAAATCCGTAGGGGTCATAGTATGACTGAAGTAATGAGAGGCAATCTGGCTCGATAGGTTTGGTAACAGAGCTACAGATGTCCCTCTTAACATAATGATAAACGGATCACCTATCACAAAGCTAACAGAGGGAAAATTCTTAGGAATCCACCTTGATAATAGACTCAAATTTCATACACATATACAACAAATTACTAAGAAAATTTCCAAGACTGTAGGCATACTATCGAAGATACGGTACTATGTTCCACAGTCAGCCCTCCTGGCCCTATATCACTCTCTTATTTACCCCTATCTCACCTATGGAATTTGTGCATGGGGCTCAACAACAATTAACCATCTCAGACCACTAATTACCCAACAAAAGGCTGCAGTTAGAATGATAAATTCTCACTACAGGCAGCACACTCCACCAATATTCAATACACTAAACCTACTCACCATACAAAACATCCATACTTATTACTGCACCTATTACATACATAGAACACTTAACTCTGATATTAACCCTCCCCTCAAACATCTCCTTGCCAACCTCAACAGAACACATGACCATAACACAAGGCACAGATCACTCTTTGATGTTCCTCGTGTCCATCTCACACTATGCAAAAACTCAATGCACATAAAAGGCCCTAAAATCTGGAATTCATTACCTGTAAATATAAAAGAAACACTACCTGTTTATAAATTCAAGTCTCTTCTCAAAGATCACTTACTCACCCAAAACCAAATAAATACTGAATAACTGAACCTTATAAATTGTATATCTTAAATGTTTCTCACAATTATATCACATAAATGTTAAACCTAAAACCGAATCTAACTTTATTATTTTTTAAATACACTACCTAACAGAATCCTTCATATGACTGAATGCAACCATATGACCTGTCTTTGTAATACTCACTTGTGCTTTATAGTAATCTGTTTACATTAATGTTTTATCACTGATTTCATCATGCTTAGTTAATCTTAAGTTAATTTTAAGCCAGCCCGTAATGCTATGCATAGTATAAGTGGCTTTGGCATGCTGCTCTTATCTGTATTTTTTTGTACCTCTGTATGTGTGCTCAAATTGAAAATAAAAATAAATAAAAAATAAAATAATAAATAAATAAATAGGTTAAACAGTTTGTATTAAGACACCTTCCTTAGGGTGTCTCCTTGTCGAGTCAATCCATCATTCCTTGTAACTCACATGGGACGTTCATCCCGGGGTCCGAGGCGCCGTACGACGGATTGACGAGGCCAAATATACTTCCACTTCTGTTATCCATCGCCATGTTAGAAGTTTGTGGGTGGTAACGTTGAAGAAATATGAATGTTGGACTCTGTCACGTCTGACGACCACCTGGGCCAGGGTCGTCTGCGCACTCCTTCCTTCCTTCCCTGGCTGGGTACACCATCTCTTACTTTATTAATAATGATAAAAAATAATGCTTAGTTTCCCCCCAAAAAAATATTTAGACGTTAAAAATTTAAAGCCCATAGGATGCATAGCATTTCGGATAGATTTAAACTAGGGGTAAAACTATCTAATGCTAAGAAAAATTACATGAAAGCATTTTTAGTTCAGCGCCACAACCAATCTACATTTTTAGTGCTAATTTTACTATAAATTTGTTTATTTCAACAAATTTGATTTTATTATTAATGATTATTTTATCCATTATATTTATGAGGAAGCGCTAAATCCGTATGGGGTCATACAAAGCCTGAGGTATGAAAGACAAGGGTTTGATCCAAGGGGAAGACAGTTCAAATTCTTTGGATCGAGAGCCCTTTACCAGCACTGAGACACCCACTTCTCCCTCTTTGAAAGGATTTTGATCTTTAGTTATGCTACATTGAGCCTTTAAATAAACCTATTCTGCCAAGTATAATTTCAAACCTGCCCGAAATGCTTTGCATAACTAAGGGCTTTTCCATGTATGACACAACCTGTGTTAATTAATATATTATATAATTGTACCTTCCTGAAAAATGAGCTAATTTTGATCCCAGCCTTGGTAGGAACTAGCGCTCGCTGATGCAATCACAAATGAGTCGAGAGATGCGGAATGTTTCATTATAATTGTTATAATAAATCATGGCACTAAGTCAATTTATTCGCTTCTTCAACTGTCTCTTATTATATTAATGACCTTTTTTTTGACTGAAGAAGCCTACTGTGCAGGCGAAATGTTTCAGGATTAGAGATACGTAATAATTGCAGCCACAGAGGGTATAGTTTATATTCATGTAACATATTCATCTGATTGTTTTTTTTTTCTCTTTCATGCTTATGTAATTCTTTTTGATGGATTTGATTTATTCAGTTTATTTGTATTTAATCACTCAATTGTGCTTGTTTTAATTATAAACAATCGTGGCGGACTTTCGTGTAATAGGCTGCTGAACATGTTACAAGAACCCCAATGGAAATAAGTTACATGGGCTTTTAGGTTAGCTAAGGTAATTTATACAAATGTTACTATGTAAGACATTTGTAATATCCAAAACTGTGTAAAACTGTACCTAAATAAAGTTAGATTTAAGACCTTGATCGAAGTTTTAATTACTGACTTTACTTATTTGTTAGTATTGGTATACCATTAATATAATGATACCAAAGAGATCATCCAGAGTTTGGGAAACGGGAGATAATCAGTTTAATTCTGGGAAAGGGATGTTAACTCAAATTTCTTAGATCAAAATCACTTCAGTTGCATCAAAACACATCCCTTGAAGGGTATGAAAATGGAAACTTCAAACATGTATTTCTAAATTCTAAATCAACCTACCAGCGCTGTATAGCCCTTGTGGCTTAGCGCTTCTTTTTGATTATAATAATAATAATAATAAATCAACCTTCAATTGATCTTGAATAATTTGAAGACAATTAATAAAAGAAATACAGTGGACCCCCGGTTAACGATATTTTTTCACTCCAGAAGTATGTTCAGGTGCCAGTACTGACCGAATTTGTTCCCATAAGGAATATTGTGAAGTAGATTAGTCCATTTCAGACCCCCAAACATACACATACAAACGCACTTACATAAATACACTTACATAATTGGTCGCATTTGGAGGTGATCGTTATGCGGGGGTCCACTGTATAAATAAAAAAATTGTAGTCTGACTAACCTTTACCAGGCTTCAACTTTTATTTGATTTTATTCATGAGGAAGTGCTAAACCTGTAGGGGTCATTGTGCTAAAGGAATGGGAGACATTTAAGTTCAGTCCAAGGAAGTGGAGGATAAATTTAATTCCTTGGACCAAGAGCCCCTCACTGGCATCTTGAAAGGACAACTTAATTATAACATTCGCAAAATGTGCTAAATCATAAACCTCATTTAACACTCTTTAGATTACCATATATTCATGGGGAAGTGCTAAACCCATAAGAGCCATACAGCACCTGAGGAATGGGAGTACTGGGGTAATCAGGTTTCTTCTGAGGAAGGAGATGATAGCTTCAATTCCTTGGACCAAAAGCCCTTTCCTAGCTTCAGTTATATTCATGGGAAAATGCTTAACCTATAAGATTATTATCATTGGGGAGAGCTAAACCCATAGGGATTATACAGCACCTGTGGGGGGATGGAAGGCATTCAGGCTCAATTCAGGGAACTGGAGCACAGATCCAATTCCCTAGACCAAGAGCCCCTCACCAGCATCAAGGAACCATCCTTGAGGGGTAAACCCATAAGTCACACACCACTTGGGGATAGGAGGCACCGGGCTTTGATCTGACAGGATGAGTAATTCCACTTTCCTGGATCACAAGCTTATCACCAGCTGCAAGGTACCTCCACCTTAAAGAGGACTGCATACTGCATTAATAAAAACTACTTTAAAATTTTAGTTTAGTATTACACTTAATGGAACAGTGATATACAGTATTAGCCATTTCTCTTGATATACTACCTAAACCTTCGATAATACTGAAACCCTCAAAACTGTTCCAATAACACTGACTAACAATAGTTTCAGTTCATGTTTAAAAATGTTTCTAACTAATTTTAGAATAATGAATTCAAATTTGAATATACAAGTTTTGCTCCCCAAGGTAAACAATTTCACCAAGAGACTAAAGTTCAGATTCATGATCAGCACATCAAAGTTAGCTTAAAACAACCAATTTGGTGTCTGAACTGGATATAGAATTTGTTGGCCAGTGTATTTCTTAAACCATAAAGTCTGCCCAATTGCTGCTGGACATAAAACCCATTTAGCTTTTTACCAGTTTGGCAAGATGCTATTACATGGAATAATTTCAAGAGTTTGTTTTTATAAATTTATTTAAAACCATATACTGTATTATAGTACTGTAGCTTCTTATTCTTGAACTTGACTACAACTTTGCTCAAGGTGTTCTTTTTGGCTGGAATTACATGTTGAAAGTTTCTGGAGAATATCAGGATCTAATCGTTGTCTCTTGATGTAATGCTCTACTCGGGTCTCCAAGCTCTCTGTAAGTTGTAAAAAAAAAAAAAAAAAAAGTAATTTCAAATGCACTGTATAAAAACCTGCATACAGTGATCTGTGGGAGGCCAAACCCACTTCTGTACATTTATAAATACAGCAGGTTGCATAATATCTATTCAAAATAATTAACAAACATTTTAATTCAAGTAAGCATCCAGATACTATCAACAAAAATTCAAAATTAGTATTTTGACTGGCATTATTTAGGTAAAAATTTAAGTTGTAGCTTCATAACTCATAAGTATTTATAACTAAATAATCATAGTTTTTATTATTCCTACTTCAGTGGGGAAGGGATGGGAAAGGAACTTGCCCAGGAAGGATAGAAAGATATGGCAGGAAAGGGAAGGTTTTAAATATGCTCAGTAACACCTGGTTGGTGTGACAGTTAACTGTTAACAAAAGGCAAAATAGAAAATTAAGCTGCACATTGCACAAGATTACTAACATATTAAAAGTAACATTTTATTATGAGAAAGCTATGCCAAGGAGCCCTTTTTAACATATTAATGTATAATATAAATCTACAAAGTTAATGAGTTATTTTTTTTTATTATTATTATTATCACACTGGCCGATTCCCACCAAGGCAGGGTGGCCCGAAAAAGAAAAACTTTCACCATCATTCACTCCATCACTGTCTTGCCAGAAGGGTGCTTTACACTACAGTTTTTAAACTGCAACATTAACACCCCTCCTTCAGAGTGCAGGCACTGTACTTCCCATCTCCAGGACTCAAGTCCGGCCTGCCGGTTTCCCTGAATCCCTTCATAAATGTTACTTTGCTCACACTCCAACAGCACGTCAAGTATTAAAAACCATTTGTCTCCATTCACTCCTATCAAACACGCTCACGCATGCCTGCTGGAAGTCCAAGCCCCTCGCACACAAAACCTCCTTTACCCCCTCCCTCCAACCCTTCCTAGGCCGACCCCTACCCCGCCTTCCTTCCACTACAGACTGATACACTCTTGAAGTCATTCTGTTTCGCTCCATTCTCTCTACATGTCCGAACCACCTCAACAACCCTTCCTCAGCCCTGTGGACAACAGTTTTGGTAATCCCGCACCTCCTCCTAACTTCCAAACTACGAATTCTCTGCATTATATTCACACCACACATTGCCCTCAGACATGACATCTCCACTGCCTCCAGCCTTCTCCTCGCTGCAACATTCATCACCCACGCTTCACACCCATATAAGAGCTTTGGTAAAACTATACTCTCATACATTCCCCTCTTTGCCTCCAAGGACAAAGTTCTTTGTCTCCACAGACTCCTAAGTGCACCACTCACTCTTTTTCCCTCATCAATTCTATGATTCACCTCATCTTTCATAGACCCATCCGCTGACACGTCCACTCCCAAATATCTGAATACATTCACCTCCTCCATACTCTCTCCCTCCAATCTGATATTCAATCTTTCATCACCTAATCTTTTTGTTATCCTCATAACCTTACTCTTTCCTGTATTCACCTTTAATTTTCTTCTTTTGCACACCCTACCAAATTCATCCACCAATCTCTGCAGCTTCTCTTCAGAATCTCCCAAGAGCACAGTGTCATCAGCAAAGAGCAGCTGTGACAACTCCCACTTTGTGTGTGATTCTTTATCTTTTAACTCCACGCCTCTTGCCAAGACCCTCGCATTTACTTCTCTTACAACCCCATCTATAAATATATTAAACAACCACGGTGACATCACACATCCTTGTCTAAGGCCTACTTTTACTGGGAAAAAATTTCCCTCTTTCCTACATACTCTAACTTGAGCCTCACTATCCTCGTAAAAACTCTTCACTGCTTTCAGTAACCTACCTCCTACACCATACACTTGCAACATCTGCCACATTGCCCCCCTATCCACCCTGTCATACGCCTTTTCCAAATCCATAAATGCCACAAAGACCTCTTTAGCCTTATCTAAATACTGTTCACTTATATGTTTCACTGTAAACACCTGGTCCACACACCCCCTACCTTTCCTAAAGCCTCCTTGTTCATCTGCTATCCTATTCTCCGTCTTACTCTTAATTCTTTCAATTATAACTCTACCATACACTTTACCAGGTACACTCAACAGACTTATCCCCCTATAATTTTTGCACTCTCTTTTATCCCCTTTGCCTTTATACAAAGGAACTATGCATGCTCTCTGCCAATCCCTAGGTACCTTACCCTCTTCCATACATTTATTAAATAATTGCACCAACCACTCCAAAACTATATCCCCACCTGCTTTTAACATTTCTATCTTTATCCCATCAATCCCGGCTGCCTTACCCCCTTTCATTTTACCTACTGCCTCACGAACTTCCCCCACACTCACAACTGGCTCTTCCTCACTCCTACAAGATGTTATTCCTCCTTGCCCTATACATGAAATCACAGCTTCCCTATCTTCATCAACATTTAACAATTCCTCAAAATATTCCCTCCATCTTCCCAATACCTCTAACTCTCCATTTAATAACTCTCCTCTCCTATTTTTAACTGACAAATCCATTTGTTCTCTAGGCTTTCTTAACTTGTTAATCTCACTCCAAAACTTTTTCTTATTTTCAACAAAATTTGTTGATAACATCTCACCCACTCTCTCATTTGCTCTCTTTTTACATTGCTTCACCACTCTCTTAACCTCTCTCTTTTTCTCCATATACTCTTCCCTCCTTGCATCACTTCTACTTTGTAAAAACTTCTCATATGCTAACTTTTTCTCCCTTACTACTCTCTTTACATCATCATTCCACCAATCGCTCCTCTTCCCTCCTGCACCCACTTTCCTGTAACCACAAACTTCTGCTGAACACTCTAACACTACATTTTTAAACCTACCCCATACCTCTTCGACCCCATTGCCTATGCTCTCATTAGCCCATCTATCCTCCAATAGCTGTTTATATCTTACCCTAACTGCCTCCTCTTTTAGTTTATAAACCTTCACCTCTCTCTTCCCTGATGCTTCTATTCTCCTTGTATCCCATCTACCTTTTACTCTCAGTGTAGCTACAACTAGAAAGTGATCTGATATATCTGTGGCCCCTCTATAAACATGTACATCCTGAAGTCTACTCAACAGTCTTTTATCTACCAATACATAATCCAACAAACTACTGTCATTTCGCCCTACATCATATCGTGTATACTTATTTATCCTCTTTTTCTTAAAATATGTATTACCTATAACTAAACCCCTTTCTATACAAAGTTCAATCAAAGGGCTCCCATTATCATTTACACCTGGCACCCCAAACTTACCTACCACACCCTCTCTAAAAGTTTCTCCTACTTTAGCATTCAGGTCCCCTACCACAATTACTCTCTCACTTGGTTCAAAGGCTCCTATACATTCACTTAACATCTCCCAAAATCTCTCTCTCTCCTCTGCATTCCTCTCTTCTCCAGGTGCATACACGCTTATTATGACCCACTTCTCGCATCCAACCTTTACTTTAATCCACATAATTCTTGAATTTACACATTCATATTCTCTTTTCTCCTTCCATAACTGATCATTTAACATTACTGCTACCCCTTCCTTTGCTCTAACTCTCTCAGATACTCCAGATTTAATCCCATTTATTTCCCCCCACTGAAACTCTCCTACCCCCTTCAGCTTTGTTTCGCTTAGAGCCAGGACATCCAACTTCTTTTCATTCATAACATCAGCAATCATCTGTTTCTTGTCATCCGCACTACATCCACGCACATTTAAGCATCCCAGTTTTATAAAATTTTTCTTCTTCTCTTTTTTAGTAAATGTATACAGGAGAAGGGGTTACTAGCCCATTGCTCCCGGCATTTTAGTCGCCTCATACGACACGCATGGCTTACGGAGGAAAGATTCTTTTCCACTTCCCCATGGACAATAGAAGAAATAAAAAAGAACAAGAGCTATTTAGAAAAAGGAGAAAAACCTAGATGTATGTATATATATATATATGCATGTGCGTGTCTGTGAAGTGTGACCAAAGTGTAAGTAGGAGTAGCAAGATATCCCTGTTATCTAGCGTGTTTATGAGACAGAAAAAGAAACCAGCAATCCTACCATCATGCAAAACAGTTACAGGTTTTTGTTTCACAGTCATCTGGCAGGACGGTAGTACTTCCCTGGGTGGTTGCTGTCTACCAACCTACAAAAATCTGTATTTGTAAAAGGCCAATGCAGAGGCAAAGAAGATTGAAGAAATCTCATAAGATTATTCAACATGAATATAAGAAATAAGCATCAATAGGCAAATATATATATGTTACTAATACTACTTACTTACTTCTACTTACACTTAGGTCACACTACACATACATGTACACGTTTATTTATACACACTCATCTGAGTTTTCTTTGATTTTTATCTTAATAGTTCTTGGTCTTATTACTTTTCCTTTTATATCCATGGGGAAGTGGAATAAGAATCTTTCCTCCGTAAGCCATGCGTGTTGTAAAAGTCAACTAAAATGCCGGGAACAATGGGCTAGTAACCCCTTTTCCTGTAAAGATTACTAAAAAGAATAAGAAGAAGAAAATTGTCAAAGTGGGAAGTCTGAATGTGCGTGGATGTTGTGCAAATGATAAGAAAGAGATGATTGTGGATGTTATGAATGAGAAGAAACTGGATGTCCTGGCTTTAAGTGAAACAAAGTTGAAGGGGGTGGGAGAGTTTCAATGGAGAGGAATAAATGGGATTAGGTCAGGGGTTTCAAATAGAGTTAGAGCTAAAGAAGGAGTAGCAATAATGTTGAAGGATAAGCTATGGCAGGAAAAGAGGGACTACAAATGCATAAATTCAAGGATTATGTGGAGTAAAATAAAGATTGGATGTGAAAAGTGGGTTATAGTAAGCGTGTATGCACCTGGAGAAGAGAGAAGTGTAGAGGAGAGAGAGAGATTCTGGGAAATGTTGAGTGAATGCGTGGGGAGTTTTGAATCAAGTGTGAGAGTAATGGTGGTTGGGAATTTCAATGCTAAAGTGGGTAAAAATGTTATGGATCGAGTAGTAGGTAAATTTGGGGTGCCAGGGGTAAATGTAAATGGGGAGCCTTTAATTGAGCTATGTGTAGAAAGAAATTTGGTAATAAGTAATACATATTTTATGAAAAAGAGGATAAATAAATATACAAGGTATGATGTAGCACGTAATGAAAGTAGTTTGTTAGATTATGTATTGGTGGATAAAAGGTTGATGGGTAGGCTCCAGGATGTACATGTTTATAGAGGGGCAACTGATATATCAGATCATTATTTAGTTGTAGCTACAGTTAGAGTAAGAGGTAGATGGGAAAAGAGGAAGGTGGCAACAACAAGTAAGAGGGAGGTGAAAGTGTATAAACTAAGGGAGGAGGAAGTTCGGGCGAGATATAAGTGACTATTGGCAGAAAGGTGGGCTAGTGCAAAGATGAGTAGTGGGGGGCTTGAAGAGGGTTGGAATAGTTTTAAAAATGCAGTATTGGAATGTGGGGCAGAAGTTTGTGGTTATAGGAGGGTGGGGGCAGGAGGAAAGAGGAGTGATTGGTGGAATGATGAAGTAAAGGGTGTGATAAAAGAGAAAAAGGTAGCTTACGAGAGGTTTTTACAAAGCAGAAGTGTTATAAGAAGAGCAGAGTATATGGAGAGTAAAAGAAAGGTGAAGAGAGTGGTGAGAGAGTGCAAAAGGACAGCAGATGAAAGAGTGGGAGAGGCACTGTCAAGAAATTTTAATGAAAATAAGAAAAAATTTTGGAGTGAGTTAAACAAGTTAAGAAAGCCTAGGGAAAGTATGGATTTGTCCGTTAAAAACAGAGTAGGGGAGTTAGTAGATGGGGAGAGGGAGGTATTAGGTAGATGGCGAGAATATTTTGAGGAACTTTTAAATGTTGAGGAAGAAAGGGAGGCGGTAATTTCATGCACTGGCCAGGGAGGTATACCATCTTTTAGGAGTGAAGAAGAGCAGAATGTAAGTGTGGTGGAGGTACATGAGGCATTACGTAGAATGAAAGGGGGTAAAGCAGCTGGAACTGATGGGATCATGACAGAAATGTTAAAAGCAGGGGGGGATATAGTGTTGGAGTGGTTGGTACTTTTGTTTAATAAATGTATGAAAGAGGGGAAGGTACCTAGAGATTGGCAGAGAGCATGTATAGTCCCTTTATATAAAGGGAAAGGGGACAAAAGAGATTGTAAAAAGTATAGAGGAATAAGTTTACTGAGTATACCAGGAAAAGTATACGGTAGGGTTATAATTGAAAGAATTAGAGGTAAGACAGAATGTAGAATTGCGGATGAGCAAAGAGGCTTCAGAGTGGGTAGGGGATGTGTAGATCAAGTGTTTACATTGAAGCATATATGTGAACAGTATTTAGATAAAGGTAGGGAAGTTTTTATTGCATTTATGGATTTAGAAAAGGCATATGATAGAGTGGATAGAGGAGCAATGTGGCAGATGTTGCAAGTTTATGGAATAGGTAGTAAGTTACTAAATGCTGTAAAGAGCTTTTATGAGGATAGTGAGGCTCAGGTTAGGGTGTGTAGAAGACAGGGAGAATACTTCCCGGTAAAAGTAGGTCTTAGACAGGGATGTGTAATGTCACCATGGTTGTTTAATATATTTATAGATGGGGTTGTAAAAGAAGTAAATGCTAGGGTGTTCGGGAGAGGGGTGGGATTAAATTATGGGGAATCAAATTCAAAATGGGAATTGACACAGTTACTTTTTGCTGATGATACTGTGCTTATGGGAGATTCTAAAGAAAAATTGCAAAGGTTAGTGGATGAGTTTGAGAATGTGTGTAAAGGTAGAAAGTTGAAAATGAACATAGAAAAGAGTAAGGTGATGAGGGTATCAAATGATTTAGATAAAGAAAAATTGGATATCAAATTGGGGAGGAGGAGTATGGAAGAAGTGAATGTTTTCAGATACTTGGGAGTTGACGTGTCGGCGGATGGATTTATGAAGGATGAGGTTAATCATAGAATTGATGAGGGAAAAAAGGTGAGTGGTGCGTTGAGGTATATGTGGAGTCAAAAAACGTTATCTATGGAGGCAAAGAAGGGAATGTATGAAAGTATAGTAGTACCAACACTCTTATATGGATGTGAAGCTTTGGTGGTAAATGCAGCAGCGAGGAGATGGTTGGAGGCAGTGGAGATGTCCTGTCTAAGGGCAATGTGTGGTGTAAATATTATGCAGAAAATTCGGAGTGTGGAAATTAGGAGAAGGTGTGGAGTTAATAAAAGCATTAGTCAGAGGGCAGAAGAGGGGTTGTTGAGGTGGTGTGGTCATTTAGAGAGAGTGGATCAAAGTAGAATGACATGGAAAGCATATAAATCTATAGGGGAAGGAAAGAGGGGTAGGGGTCGTCCTCGAAAGGGTTGGAAAGAGGGGGTAAAGGAGGTTTTGTGGGCGAGGGGCTTGGACTTCCAGCAAGCGTGCATGAGCGTGTTAGATAGGAGTGAATGGAGACGAATGATACTTGGGACCTGACGATCTGTTGGAGTGTGAGCAGGGTAATATTTAGTGAAGGGATTCAGGGAAACCGGTTATTTTCATATAGTCGGACTTGAGTCCTGGAAATGGGAAGTACAATGCCTGCACTTTAAAGGAGTGGTTTGGGATATTGGCAGTTTGGAGGGATATGTTGTGTATCTTTATACGTATATGCTTCTAAGCTGTTGTATTCTGAGCACCTCTGCAAAAGCAGTGATAATGTGTGAGTGTGGTGAAAGTGTTGAATGATGATGAAAGTATTTTCTTTTTGGGGATTTTCTTTCTTTTTTGGGTCACCCTGCCTCGGTGGGAGACGACCAACTTGTTGGAAAAAAAAAAAAAAAAAAAACTAATACTGCTTTCAACAGAATATAATACAGTACAGTATTACCATTTTTTATACAGTATGTACATTAATCATAACATTAATAAAATATCATTGACCCAACTCACCACATGTTGGTCTAGAGAGCAGAGGTTTGTATACTTTGGTTCTTGCACCTGGAATTAAACTGACACTCTGTGCTTGAGGAAACTTTGTCACCCTGGATTCTTCCTGTGGCAAGGATGAATTCCAATCTCTTGGTGCACTTTCTTCTTTATTTACCTTAACTCTCTCTCCATACAGACCTTCTAGATCCCACAGCATTCTTCGAATCATTGTGGACCTGGGACAATCCAAATCAACATTGCTAATTTAGATTCTAAACAACCCATCTTTTTTTGAGTAAATTAACTGTGCAAAAATATATGAATGTCAAGTGATGTCATATGTCTCTATTGATGTAATTTTTTCCTTTCATTATTGATGTATATTTATGGATTAGATTAAGTACAGAAAACCTTCAATGCACTGATGACCACTTTACCGTATAGAGTGTTGCATCCACAGTGCCTGTAGCTGTGTGATCACACAAAGAAGATTGTCATTATCCCATTGCCACTCTACCCCCTCAAAAGTTGTTCCATAAAGGTTTAAAGGCACATCACTAGCAAGACAGTATTGTGGCTTCCTGAAAGAGTAATATATAATCCACTACCATACCCAACATTAAAAAAGACATAAGAGAACAGACCATACAATTACCATGGTACCTCGCGATACGAACAGCTGAAAACTCGAACAATTATGTAAGTGTATTTATGTAAGTGCTTTTGTAAAGTGTATTTTTGGGGGTCTGAAACGGATTAATCTAATTTACATTATTCCTTATGGGAACAAATTCATTCGGTATCAGCACTCAAACAGCCTTCTGGAACGAATTAAGTTCGTATCCCGAGGTACCACTGTATGTACTTCAATTATTTATTAATATTACAATTATTTCATTTAAAAACTGTAACATGGAAATCTGTAAAAATCCAAAGCTTCATACTATATCCATATGAGTCTACAAGGTTAGTACATATATAATACAAAGCTGGTCGCATATGTCCTCTACAAAATGACTTCCAGAGCTTAAAAGAAGAATATAAAAATTATGATTGACAGGAAGAAAAAATGAGATATGGTAACCATTTGAAAGATCAATAAGTACAGTATGCAAAATATAAATGAACCATTTATTTCCATGATTAAGCAATTCACATATAGATACACAAGAAAAAATTTACCTGGGATGATTTTCAACATCTAACAGATGTTTTACAATATCAGGTTTCTCCTTGCCTTCTCCAACAAGAAACAGGATGGCCATGATTGCTCGTACTTGATGCCACAGAAAAGCCTCCCCCTCAATTGTAGCTACACACATGTCATATCCATCAGTATGATGCTTTTTATTACATATGCCACTGTTCTTTCCATAATGCTCCAGAAAATTATTGCTTGTTAACCTTCTTCTATCTGTTGCCTCATGAATAAATTTGCATGGTAAATCTAAATTTAGTTTAATGTCTTGCTTATCTTGTTCTGTAGTGAGACTTTCATTATTCAAAGATGGATTCTCTATTCTATGTACATCACAGCACACTAGAGAAATGCTCACGGAGAGTATACGACGACAAAAATTGACAACTCCATTTCCAACATCCATCTTGCAGAAGTTCCTATAATCGTGGTATCCCACCAAGTACTGAGCACTTTCATTCATTTCCTGGTTAGACAGTGAGACCAAAACAGAGTGAAAAATGGTATACATTAGTATCTTTTATTAACCTCTCTGCCAAGGTAGTTAAAACATTGTTGAACAGCAAAAACTCCCTAGAAGTATATAAATTTATTCCCAAAAATTTTTAGAAAAGGGTTAAACATTCCCTTAAATGTATATAATCAAGGTTGCATATAAACTTCAGCCATAAACTAAAATGTAGACCCTTCTCCCATTTTAACCCTTAACCTGTACATGGGTGGTATCTATAACAGCCCTTCTGTTGGCGTTTTCAAAAATTTAGCAAATATTTTTCATACAGGATTGTGGAGCATCAAAAACTGAAGCCTATGAAAGTTGTTAATGGTGCCCAAAAATGTGTGAAACATTAGCTTGTTTTTACACTCTTATTGCAAATAAATTTAATGCATGTTGTTTTCACTGAATGAATGCTATTTATAAGTTTTTTTTTTTTTTTTTTTCAACAAGTTGGCCGTCTCCCACCGAGGCAGGGTGACCCAAAAAAGAAAGAAAATCCCCAAAAAGAAAATACTTTCATCATTCAACACTTTCACCACACTCGCACATTATCACTGTTTTTGCAGAGGTGCTCAGAATACAACAGTCTAGAAGCATACACATATAAAGATACACAACATATCCCTCCAAATTGCCAATATCCCAAACCCCTCCTTTAAAGTGCAGGCATTGTACTTCCCATTTCCAGGACTCAATAATAATAATAATAATAATAATAATAATAATAATAATAATAATAATAATAATAATAATAATAATATTTTATTTTGACATGATACATGTTTGTATAAAGAAATATAATAGATGGGTGTACATGCCAAATGCCCCTTTATGTGCAGAGCAGTTCGGGCAAACTTAAAATTAACTTATGATTAATAAGGCAATAACAGTACATATGGTCATATATTTTCATATAGTCGGACTTGAGTCCTGGAAATGGGAAGTACAATGCCTGCACTTTAAAGGAGGGGTTTGGGATATTGGCAGTTTGGAGGGATATGTTGTGTATCTTTATATGTGTATGCTTCTAGACTGTTGTATTCTGAGCACCTCTGCAAAAGCAGTGATAATGTGTGAGTGTGGTGAAAGTGTTGAATGATGATGAAAGTATTTTCTTTTTGGGGATTTTCTTTCTTTTTTGGGTCACCCTGCCTCGGTGGGAGACGGCCGACTTGTTGAAAAAAAAAAAAAATGGTCATTAGATAAGGTACAATGAATACAAGAGAATTGAGTATTCTGTTAGGTCGTGCTGTATGGCTTTAATAAGTCTTGTAGAGAAGACATACAATTTTGATTATTAATAAGGACACTACAACTGTAGCTCTGCTCATGCAACTACGAATAGCTAATACAATAATGTTGAGGTGTTCCGTAGCTCGATCGCTAGCACACTCAGCCCACACACTGAGGTCCAGGGTTTGAATCTTCTCTGGTACGGCTGGAAAACATTAGGGACGTGTTTCCATAAGACACATGCTGTCCCTGTCCCTGTTCACCCATTAGTTTAAAATGGGTACCTGGGTGTTAGTCAACTGGTGTGGGACGCATCCTGGGACAAAACTGACCTAATCTGCCCGAAATGCTCAGTGTAACAAGTGACTTTCTATATAGTAGTATGTCATTGATGTCAGCTAGGCCTGTATATCATGTACATATACTAGTAGTAAATAAAGATATTATTATTATTGTTATTATTATTAACAAACTATCTGTCAGATAATTTCTACCCTTCATGAAGATTTGTTTAAATACTTGTTTGCTCTTGGTGTTACTTACATCCGTGACGTGTAAGTCTAGAGTTATATCATACACGGCTAGTTTTCTCTTATGGATTTTGCCAAAACACTTAGAGAGGATGGAGCAAAATAGGATTACTAAGTGGTTGCATAAATCTAGGATGAAGAGACGAAAGGTGTATAAATTTGGGGTGGAGGGAAGGAGGGGTTGGGGGTCATCAAAGGAAAGGTTGGAAAGAGTGGGTAAAGAAGGTTGTGAGCATTACGGGCTTGGACATCCAACAGGGCTTGAGTCCTAGAGATGGGAGGTACAGTGTCTGCACTGTAAGGAGAGGTGGGGATGTTGCAGTTCAGTAAATCATCTGCACTGTGATGTCAGCACACTTTTAGCAAAACAGAAATTGAATGAATGATGGTGAAAATGTTTCTTCTTTTTCAGGTCACCATACTTTGGTCAGAGATGGTTGATGTGTTTAAAAAAAGTTGTACATTTCAATGCACAATTATTCCTAAATGTTATCATTCTTAAATATTTTAGTGATAAAATCAACCGCTTTAATAAAGATACAAAACATAATGCAAGAAATACTTCATAAAAAATATAATAAAGCTTCTAGGGAAGTGCTACACGTTCTAAAGTCTTTCTAACTTTCTGTCTTATTTTGACTATAAGAACAAATACTGGACCATAAGTAAAGGGCCTAAGTAGTAAAACTTTTTATGTTTAAGTAATATAAATGTTGAGTAAAATTATACTGAATTAAAACTTGCACACTACTTAAATGTTTACTATTTACTCATTTTTGGCAAATGTATTTGTTACCAAGATTTCTGACTAAATTCAACCAAGCTACTGGTATATTTTATTGACATAAAACTTTATATTTAAAAAACTTTGACAAAGTTATTATAAAAAAATAAATAAAATATTTATTTCTTTGCTAAGGTTATAATGTGTATTTACATATAATATGACTGGAGCAAAGAAAGCCACTATCATGCCTAGGCATTTTGAGCAGATTTAACGTAATACTTATAGACTACTTAAGTCTAGACAGGTGAAGAGTGGTAGAATAAAAATAGTCAATATTTCACTCTATTATTAATATGAGGAAGTACAATTTATGATATGTGTAATACCATGATATGGTGTGAGGTATATATTATTTTGAATTTGAACATGGCAAACAACATTATCCTTCACAAGAATCTACCAAAGACTGTGCATAATTCTTAGCAGCTGTAGACAAATACTGTCTGAGTATAATTAGGTACAGTTACTTGATGTAAACCAGCAAGATAATAACAAAATAAGTTGGTTGTACTAGGAAGAATTTGAGGATTTTGTAGTAGGGGCCCCTTCTTCAGTAAAAACAATTAATATATTCTTTGATCACATTTAGATTAATTTGTCAGGTGCTATCATTGCTTAGATCAAAAAGAAAAAAAGCCTCTCCTCACTTAACGACAGAGTTTCGTTCCTAAGACCATGCCGTTAAACGAATTCATTGCTAAGTGAGGAGCATACTATTTTGGTAGTGAGTTTGTGTCAACCATCTTTGATATTGTTTTAATATCACCTTTGCACCATTTATAACATTTCTGGTATATTTTTAAATGTTTATACAGTAGTGTACTGCATACTGAAATAAACAGAATAGAGGAAATCAGCTCTAATATACATTATTTATATAGGAATACTGGTCAGAGAGCCCATCATAAGTCCAAGGCATCGGTAAACGAGTACGTCGCTAAGTGAGGAGAGACTGTAATGAAAAACCTGACAAAAAAGTAGAGCCATAAATGTTAATACTACATAATATACTTTACCTGGATGTTCATGTTTCCTCTCGGAAAGAAATATTTATACGTACGTCGGGAGCAGTCAAACCTTGCAGAATAACCTAACGACACTGGGCACCAGGCCAGCATTCTTATTTCAGGTGGGAGAACTGGAATAAAAAAGATTCTTAGTTCTTGAGTGAAGCATACAGGATTTTTTTTTTTGTAAAACAGTAGCCATCTCCTAACAAAGTAGGGAGGAAACACATTCACTATCATTCAATCAACTGCTGTCTTTCCAGCATACTGACATCACAAGAAAAACAGTGGCAAATTCTATCCCATGTGGTGAAATCAATTTTTTCATGTATTGATGCAACTGAATGGTATAGAAGTAATTACAATGTACTGTACTACTGTATCTAAGGTTAAGTGTTTAGTTAGTTACATTTATAAAAATAACCTGAAGCAATGATCAGTGAACTAAAATGTTTTGCATTAGTGTACAAAACTGAAAATATAAATAATGAAATATGTACTCTACTGTATTTGTCAAAATAAGAAACTTTATACATGTGGATATACTGAATTCCACCTATCTCTAATATGATGTGCATTTACCTCTTCTGCCTGCTACCGGATTATCAAAAAATTTCTTAGCCGGTCAATGGTACTATTAATCTGGAGCTTCATGTGACTATATGCTATCTATGCATTGAATCATCAACCCATCCACTGTCTTAAATCCTATATTATTTTTCTTTCCAATTAACTGGCCATATTCCACCAAGGCAGGACCTAAAAAGAAAAAAAAAGTCTCTCTTTTTAAATTTAGTAATGTATACAGGAGAAGGGGTCACTAGCCCCTTGCTCCTGGCATTTTAGCCGCCTCTTATGATATGCATGGCTTACAGAAGAAGAATTCTTTTCCACTTCCCCATGTAGATAAGAGGAAATAAAGAAGAACAGGAACTATTAAGAAAATGAAACAAAACCCAGATGGATGTTTACATATATACACATGGACACGCATGTGTAGTGTGGCCTAAGTGTAAGTAGAAGTAGCAAGATATACCTGTTATCCTGCATATCCTATATATTATTGTAATGTATAAATACTAATGTCTAAATGGGATACCCAGCTAAATTTACAAAATAAAATTCTAGATACAACTATACAAACTTCACTTAATACAAACCTTTGTTTAGAAGTTGCACATAATTAATTTCATCTCCTGTGTCATCTTTGCTTGATGCCATATCAAAGTTCTCTGGATTGCTGATACCAACTCCTGATTTCAATTTACTTCGAAGAGTGATGGAAATAACTTGATGGAATGCACTGACCCCTTTGTCAGTTCTACCACATCTGAAACAAAAAATAAAATATTATAAACATTATTCTAGCATTTTAGCAGCTGAAGAGCAAGTGATGGTGAATGTGCTTTTCACCTTGAGTTACCTGGCCTTAGAGGAAAAGGACCTATGAGTTGGTTAAAAACAAAAAAAACTTACTATCACATACTTTGCATTCCAAAGAGTGGTGATGTTTTATGACTTCACCTGTGATAGCTTGAAGTTTCTCTTGACTCTATGAGACGTGTCTTAAGAAGAGCTGAAAACAACTGGGCCTCAATGGTTTGTTGAGTATCCTCCTGAACAGCAAAACCCTGGTAGTCCCATCCAAGGTATGCTAACTTTAAAAGCACATGTCGTTTAGAGTGTCTGAAATTGAGACAAGATTATGGTGCAGTGCAATTTGGCTTGCCCAAAAAAAGTGCTTACACTCTTCGTTGAACTAAAAGTATGTCAGCTCCCTGACAACTGGAACATTGTTTTGAAATCATTAATAAAAGACCCCTTTTTTACAGTACTGTTTTGAATACCAGTAAGTAATGAAAAAAATTTAAAGCCTTTTCCCCATGATGGTTAACAAATCAAGCCTTTCAATGCAGGTAAAACCCCCCTTTCTTTACAGTTTAATATACAATATAGTATTCACTGACAAAATAAGGTGCACTTTCAATCAGTCTCAGTTCTAGAGGTTTTAGGTTAAGCTTGAAGCTGTGAGTGTGATCAATCTGTCATGCCATCAGAAACCTTAACAAGAGACTAAAGAAAAGGAAATCAAAAAATATCCAAGTTGGGAAAACAAGTTGATATCACTGAATATGAATATATGTTTTACCAGTAAATTTACAATAACTGAGGCAATCACTGCAATAAAATTAATGTCAAATGCAGTGTATATTGTAAATAAAATTTGTACCTCGTAAAATCAAAGTGCCTCTCTTTTTTAGCTTTCTTATCTGATCCTTCTTTTCCTTTCACTTCTGTTACACCTTGACTCTTCGCAAGTAGGTTCCGAAGCTGTTTGTTGTGTGCCTCCAACTGCTTAATTTTTATCTCTAGCTCCTGAAAATATGATTAACAAATGATGATATGCTTACTCACATTTTTGAACACATATAGCTTCAGAATATCTAGAAACAAGAGAGCACAAAAGCACCAATAAATAAATACAAAGACTGTTTTAGTTGTTTATTTAGCTTAAAGCCCTATACAATTACATCTGATATTTAATACTCCTTTCAATATTATAGCAGTTTTGGATATACTGTAACTCTAATTTTATATGTTCATATCTTAGTGATTTAGATTAACATTTCTCCAGTAAAGATATACCTAAGCACTAATTTTTTTTAGTTTTGCATACAGCATTCAACAGTGACTTAAGAAATTTGCCACTTTTCTTATGTTCTTCAAATCTCATTTATCATTATTTCTTCAAATCAACATTAACAATTACATACACAAAAGATCGAAACACATGACAGAAAGAAAGAAAACGTACAGTAATTAACTTCAGAAGAAATATCGAAGAACACCACTTGAATAAAATGATAATTTCTCTTAGAAAATATTACACTGTATTATGGAAAACTGAACCTAGTCATTATCTCCTGACATAAAACACAATTTACAATATATGTTATCTATATAGAAGTTAAGTATCAACAATTTTCTACCAAGTGTAATATAAATCAGCTTGTCCTAAGTTGTCACACACCTCCAATCATATTCAAACTTTATTCTAGATTTTAAACTAACAACCACATTTTTGTTTGTTCTTACTTTGCATTATCTACACTCACTATTATTCCATGCTCTGTAATACTGACCCTATGTTTCTAATAATTTTAATTCTGCTCTAAATACTGCACAATTATAATCGATATTGATACCAGGTACTATTATTAAAGTTATTACATTATTATTATTACTGTTAATAATAATAATAATAATAATAATAATAATAATAATATTGTTATTGTTATTACATATTATTACTTTATAAACATTGCATTAGGTTTAGTTCTGCCCAACATATTGTGTACACTCATGGGTTTTTCAAAACAGTACCATGGCCTATTTGTAATTCTTCTGTGATATTGTAATTTTGGAAGGAAATATGTAAATCCTTCATCATTTATGAATTGGGGGTATCAAAGTACAAACCTTGAAAATATGAATATGATGATAAAATGCATACTGTAATACACGAGATTCTACTCTATAATACTGGAACTAAAATTATGCATGGTACTAACTACTCATGCTGTACCTCTAGTATATAAATAATGTAACGTGTAAATTTCCATAGCAAAAGAAAAGACATGAATGAATAGAGAGCAATAACTCTGCTTTTGGGTAAGAAAAAAATTAAACAGGTTACAGTAGATATTTGACAATACGATAGAGTAAAGCCTCGATACAATGGATTAAGGGGGGAAACTGGTGACTGGTAATGTAAGTGTGGTCGATAGAAATTGTTTTATCATTTAATTGACAATTTTGTAAATGTGATAAAACACCTCAATTGCTGGGAAACCTTGAAGTTCCTCAACCTGTACTTGCCAGAATGCAGGCGGGAGAGATACATGATTATAAACAGTTGGAAAATCTTAAGAGGGATTAGTACCAAACTTGCACACGAAAATCACTCCCTATGAAAGCATAAGACTCGGCAGACGATACAACATAACATAAGAACATAAGAAAGGAGGATCACTGCAGCAGGCCTGTTGGCCCATGCTCGGCAGGTCCTTTACAATTCATCCCACTAACGAAACATTTTCCCAACCCAGTCCTCAATGCTACTCAAGAAATAAGCTCTGATAACTCTATCCACTCATTTGCAAGTCCCACTCAAATCCAACCCCTCTCACTCATATATTTATCCAACCTAAATTTGAAACTACCCAATGTCCTAGCCTCAATAACCCAACTAGGTAGACTGTTCCACTCATCAACTACCCTATTTCCAAACCAACACTTTCCTATGTCCTTTCTAAATCTAAACTTATCTAATTTAAATCCATTACTGCAGGTTCTCTCTTGCAGAGATATCCTCAAGACCTTATTTATATCCCCTTTATTTATACCCATCTTCCACTTACACACTTCAATCATGTCTCCCCTCATTCTTCGTCTAACAAGTGAATGTAATTTAAGGGTCTTCAATCTTTCTTCATAAGGAAGATTTCTAATGCTATGTATTAATTTAGTCATTCTATGCTGAATGTTTTCTAACGAGTGTATGTCCATTCTGTAATTTATGTCCATTCTGTAACATCCCCCCAATGAAAAGCAGGGGTGCCCCTAGCATGATAAGAGACAACACAATTAAGTGTCAGGGGCCTAAGACTGTTCAACTGCCTCCCAGCATACATAAGAGGGACTACCAATAGACCCTTGGCTGTCTTCAAGCAGGCACTAAACAGGCGCCCAAAGTCAGAACCTGACCAGCCAGGCTGTGGTTCGTACATCGGGTTGTGTGCAGCCAATAGTAACAGCCTGGTTGATCAGGCCCTGATCCATGAGGCCTCGTCACAGACTGGGCCACGGGGGCATTGCCTCCTGGAACTCTCTCCAGATATCTCTCCAGGTAATGAAATTTGTCTTTTGTTTCTATATCAATTGCATGACTTGCCGCTCATCAGGAAAGGGTATCACTACCACAGTCATCTTCCAAATTAATTAATCATCTGACAAATTAATAAGAAATATGATATTAATTGGTAGTTAAAAACGTACCAATTAATATCTTAGTTCTTATTAATTTTCCTGCAGATTTTATTCCATTTTTCTGAAGAATGTTATAGAGGTCCATTATATCGAGGGTATACTGATTATTAAAATACTGAATTAGGTTACACTTATTTTCAATGTGGTTAATTATTTGGGATGTAAATGAGAAAACAAGATGAATAAATTAAGTGAAAATGTTTTTTTAATGTTCATAAAGAAACTGCCCTATTTCAAGGGAGGCGTCTTGATTCTGGTGAAGGTCTCTTGTTCGATCCACAACTTTTTTGGATCAAACCTGATTGCCTCTCAGTCACCATGTACTGTATGACTCCTGTGGGTTTAGTGCTTTCCTATTAATACGACCACAGAAAATAAGGAACTGTCATGTAACTGATATATTCACTGCACAGGATACTGCATTTTATTGTTAATTATAACACACAGAATACGGTATTCATGGATGAATTTTTATTATTACTGCAATATTAATAAGGGTAGAGAATAAAATGGGATGTATATATGTACTTACTGTATGCCTAGTTATGTAACACAAGTACTACAATGGAACTATCACCATGTCTGACTTGACTGTGTTATCCTAGGTTATTTTATACACAAGTTACTAAAACAATTGTATTGAATCTGAATAAAAATTTACATCTTGTGAGAAAAAATGTGGCAGGGACACGTAATGCCACACACGATACAGAAAACATATCAAAGATAAGTGACAAACCTGCCGGGCCAAGCTCTCGAGTGGCACATGTTTGTGTCTCTTGTTTGTACTAGTGCTGATGTCCTTCAGTCTTTCCTCAGACTCCGTAGCCGTCACTTGCTCTTCCATATTTAGTCTTAAAAACAATAAAGTAATGTATGGTTAATAGTGTATAAACTTAGAGATCTAAGAAATAAGGTGATACAAAATACAGTAACCACAATTTAGTGACAGAAATTTTAGGGACAAAACATTCTACATTTGCAATTTTTGACTGAGGAACTGAAGACTGTACAGTAGTAAACTTTTGATTTAATGGACTTCACAAAGTATAAGACAAAATACACTGGGTCAGTCAATTTTGGATACAACATACAGTCTGTCGGTTACAAAACTGTCCATTTCTGTTACAATCATGGCATAACAATCTCGTCTGTATTCTCCACAATTACCATTACCACCCCCAATTAGTCTGTTAAGTCAAGTTTTACCATATATCAAGCATCAGCTGGAAGAAAAACTAATAAATGATAACTGTTTTTTAGCTTAACATCATATGGCCACATATTAGATTAGATTAGATTTTTTATTTTGACAAATTACATGATTGTACAGAGGCATATAATAGTTGGGTGTACATGCTAAAAGCCCCTCTGTATGCTGAGCATCAGTAAAGACCAGTAAAGAAAAGAATAACCATCTGAATTAATTCTTTGAACATATACTGTATATGTTTGTAGATTGCCATTAACATTATTTTATTGTAATACTGTCCCACATCGACGTCTGTAAGGCTTCTAGTAATAAAATTTTGAATTTAAATTCTGAACGTTAAAAAAGTTTTTCACAATGATGCTCAGTGACATACACTATTTCAGTACTGTACAATCACCATAACTTGCAATATTTATTTATACAGCATATTCTTCAGGATACATGCAGCATACTTACAGATTTCTACTCTTGATGACTACAAGAGGTGTAGTGTGTTGTCACTCTTCTTGTGTTGGTTCAGTGATTGTTGTCACTGTTGGTTCAGTGATTGTTGTCACTGTTGGTTCAGTGATTGTTGCCACTGTTGGTTCAGTGATTGTTGTCACTATTGGTTCAATGATTGTTGTCACTGTTGGTTTAGTGATTGTTGCCACTGTTGGTTCAGTGATTGTTGCCACTGTTGGTTGATTGTTGTCACTGTTGGTTCAGTGATTGTTGCCACTGTTGGTTCAGTGATTGTTGCCACTGTTGGTTCAGTGATTGTTGCCACTGTTGGTTCAGTGATTGTTGTCACTGTTGGTTCAGTGATTGTTGCCACTGTTGGTTCAGTGATTGTTGCCACTGTTGGCTAAGTGATTGTTGCCACTGTTGGCTAAGTGATTGTTGTCACTGTTGGTTCAGTGATTGTTGCCACTGTTGGTTCAGTGATTGTTGTCACTGTTGGTTCAGTGATTGTTGCCACTGTTGGTTCAGTGATTGTTGCCACTGTTGTTTCAGTGATTGTCATTGTTGGTTCAGTGACTGTTGCCACTGTAGGTTGTGATTGTTGCCACTACTGGTTCAGTGATTGTTGTCACTGTTGGTTGTGTTGCCACTGTTGGTTCAGTGATTGTTGCCACTGTTGGTTCAGTGATTGTTACCACTGTTGGTTGTGATTGTTGCCACTGTTGGTTCAGTGATTGTTGCCACTGTTGGTTCAGTGATTGTTGTCACTGTTGGTTCAGTGATTGTTGCCACTGTTGGTTCAGTGATTGTTGCCACTGTTGGTTCAGTGATTGTTTACCTGGAGTTTACCTGGAGAGAGTTCCGGGGGTCAACGCCCCCGCGGCCCGGTCTGTGACCGGGCCAATTGTGGAAAATACTGTATATATTTTCCAGAAATACAGTAGTTATTAAATGTAAATAGATGGCCATACTGTATTTAAAATTTATGTAATCGAAAACGGGAAGCTGCGCCTGCGCAGAAGGGAACTCAGAAGGGACTCGCCATCTTGGTTTTGAATTGGCTACATTAGTGAATGGGAAGAATTTTTCGTGCTCTAGAGGTTAAATTTGTGCTGACACCTCTCAAATAGGAGGCGAAATTGGTGGATATGCATTACTGCATAATTTGAGTATCAGGCGAGTGGACAAGACAGCTCCAGGAACCTCAGATAAGTCTGTTTATGTTTAATTCTGGCCAGTAATTTCATAAATTTAAACAGTGAGGTTTTCTGGGTATAATACACATTAATCTCCAGTCAAATTGGTGAGTGATATTAAGATATATTTTCCTTCTGTTATGTAATTGTGTATATATATAACCATTTATTATTTTTAATATACAGTCCACAAATTTATATATTTACCAGTATTCCTGGTGTATGTATATTTCATTTAATTAATAGGTCCAGAGCAACTTGTGGATATGACAGTTGTAGGAATCGAAGGGGGACATGTTTTGCGACCTAGGTGTCCCAAATTCCTACTTGTCTAACTGATAAATAATAATTATCAATGTTCATTTACTGTTATGTATATAATAATGCATTCAGATAAATGCAATTTTCCACATTTAATTTGCCCGTTGGTCCTTCTTGAACCGGAGGTAATTAGTGAAGTCATTAATTGGTTAATTACTTAATAATTATATGTGAAATGACAGAAGGAGGTGGATGTTAAGTTCACAAATTTACTTAATGTGTAGTGGATTATAATTATTACAATATTAATTTTGATAAGTCAAGTCTGGCTAAGTTTATATTAATTTGTATAATATTAATTTGATAAGACAATTCTGGCCAAGATTTATATCAGTGTATGTGTAATTGATAAGCCAGGTGTTGCTAATTATATTAATGTGTATAATATTAATTTTACTTAATGTGTAGTGGATTATAATTATTACAATATTAATTTGATAAGACAATTCTGGCCAAGATTTATATCAATGTATGTGTAATTGATAAGGCAAGTGTTGCTAATTATATTAATGTATATAATTTTAATTTTGCTATGCCAAATTCTGGCAAGGATTTATATTAATTTGTATAATAATTTTGATAAGCCAAGGCTGGCTAAAGGTTTGTATTAATGTACATTTAAAATTTATATATAAATTTCTTACATGTCTAATTGCTAAGCTTAAGTGTAGCTAACATTAGTAATGTGTATTTAAAATTTATATTACAATTTTTTACATGTAATTGCTAAGCTCAAGTAGCTAGAATTTATTTAAAGGTAAGTTGTACTATTTACCTTTATAAAGTGCATAATTTAGTACATAATCAGTGTTATTAAGTTGAATTTAATACATTACATCATGGCTGAAAATGAGGAAATTAATGTAGAAGGCAAACATATGGAATATAGAGTAAAGAAAGCCTCACTGCAAGCTAGGAAGGGGCATGTAACAAAAGCATACAATAAATGTTTGGAATTAATGAATCAAGAAACTGTGAATACTGATGATTTAAAATTGTATTTAGATGCTTTAGGTAATAGATATGATTCATACAAATTATATTACAACAAATATGAAGGAGATTTGTTAGTAAACTGTGTAGATGAGACTGAAGTAGATCTCATAATTAATCAGTATTATGAATTAGAGGAAAAGATTCTTTCTTGTAAAAGTCAGGCCTTGAATAAATTAAAATGTGTAAACCAAGCAGTTGGTCAGTCTGCTCCAACAAATAATATGTCTTTGCTAAAACTCCCAGAATTGTGTTTGCCTGTGTTTAATCCTGGAGAAAATTGGGAGGAATTTTGGTCAATTTTTAAAGCAGCTGTGCATGACAGGAGTGATCTAGCCTGTGTAACTAAATTATTTTACCTCAAAGGACAGGTAAGAGGAGATGCTTACATATTCATACAAGCCTTTCCCAATGTAGATGACTCTTACAAGGAAGCAGTTGACTTGTTGAAAGTCACTTATGGTAATATAGAACAAAGTAGGTTGGATCTAGTGAATATCATTGTTAATTTAAAATCTCCAGATCACACTTACAAAGGTTTACAGCAGTTTAGAGTTAAACTGGAGAGCACTCTCAAAACTTTAAGTAATAAATATAATCTGAAGGAATCAGACTGGTTATTGAGTGCCATAGTACAGAATAAATTCAGCTGTAAAACACTTGAATGACTCTCGAATAAGTATCACAAGAGTTATTTTGGTCTGGAGGAAATAAGACTAGGTCTACAAGAATTAATTGTGCAGTTGCAGACCAGCCAACTAACTCATTTTAAAGATGCAACACATAATAACTCTGAGGTATCTGTCAAGTTTCACAAAGGGAAAAATTATCCCAATGGTAATAATCAAAATTCATTTCCTAACAAGAGTTGCATAGGTGCATATCAAGTAGCAAGAATCAGAAATAATGATTCTCCACTAGGTAAGAAGAATAAGTACCCTCCTAAGAGTAGCCCAGTTAATAAGAAACCAGTCAGAGAAAAGAGAGATTGTCTTTTCTGCAAGGGTACTCATTTATCTAAGAATTGCAATGCATACAATTCATGAAATGATAAAGTTGAAAGATTGGAGGAACTTGACAGATGTATCAGATGTTTAGGTAATCACAATATAAAGGATTGTTATGCCAAATTAAACTTCTGTTATCAATGTCACAAAGGAAGACACCATATAGTCATGTGTAAAGGTCTATATGATAATGTTGATAATAATGATAATGTTGACAATCCTGACACAACAGTGGCTAATGTAAAAATTGCTGCTAATGTTAATAATGATGGTTTTGCTGAAGTAGCCTTACCTGTGTTACAGGTAAAAATTGATGATAAAAGGCATAAATTAAAAAATGTAACTGCATTATTAGACCAGGGATCCCAGCGTACTTTCATAAAACGTCAATGTCTTGATGGTATGAAAGTACAGATGGGAGATCCCACAACTTTAAAATTATCTGGTTTTCTCTCGGATAAAAGGGCTCAATTGTATGACACTGTTTATGTAACTGTCAGGTTGGGCAATGAGAAAAAACGTGTTAATGCAGCAATTGTAGATAGACTTCCAGAGAAAATATCTACAGTAGGGCTTAGTAAAGCTACAGAAAGACTTTCACATAATGTAAATTTAGCACCTTCTGGGGTAAGTGATGATTCTGTAGGCCCAATAAATATTTTGATAGGTAGTGACTATTATGCCTCCTTTGTAAAGGGTATGGTAAAGAAATGTGGTGTCACCCTTTTGAAGACTGCAGGAGGCCATGTAATGTATGGTAGGATTCCTCGTAATAATAATTCATGACTAGAGGAAACTACAAATACCATAACTGTGTGTCTTACTCATGAAGTCGTGCCCCAGTATAATTCTTTCATAGAGGATAGTGTTGAGCCAGTGCATAAATTGTGGGAATTAGACAGCATTGGAATAAATGTAAATGAAGAAAGTCCAGACGATTCTTTTACTCAGGAGCAATACCTGAAAGATGTAAAATTTGAATCTGGACAATACTGGGTACGACTTCCGTGGAGACTGAACCATCCAGAATTGCCCACTAATTGCAGAATGGCATATGGGCAGTTAAAGGCTCAGCTCCGCGAACTGAGTAAGACACCAGAATTGTTAACTGCCTATAATGATATAATTGCTGAACAATTAATTAATATATTTATAGAAGAGGTACCTCCTGAGCAAGCCAAAATTTATGGTCACTATTTGCCACATCACAGAGTGAAGAAGGATTCTAAGACCACTCTTTTCAGGATTGTGTTTAATTGTAGTGCCAGGAGTAACAAAAATGTACCTAGGTTAAATGACTGTTTGATGACAGGTCCGTCGTTGACGGAAAAATTAGGAGATATCTTATTAAATTTCAGAGTAAAGAATTATGCCTTTACGGCTGACATAAGTAAAGCTTTCCTAAGAGTGGGTTTACAAGAGGCTGACTGGGATTGTACCCGCTTCTTATGGCCTGAGAATCCTAGTGACCCACTTAGCCCTCTGAAAACCTTTCGCTTTAGGAGCGTATTATTTGGTGCTACATCCAGTCCGTTCCTACTTCAAGCGAGGATAAATGCACACCTTAAATGTACGGGAAGTCCATTGAGTAAAGTAATGAGCAAACAATTTTATGTGGACAATTTTCTGGGTGTGACGTCAATGAAGAGGAACTGTTAATGACTTATGGAGAGGCTAATAAAATAATGCAAAGTGCAAATATGCCTCTGAGAGAATGGAATAGTAATTCATCCAAATTGAAGGGCAAAATAAGTAAAGATTACCCTGGAGATGAAGTGCCAAAATGTAGTAATGTATTGGGTTTAAATTGGGATACTGAGAGAGATTTGTTAATGTTAAAACCTAATAATTACAGTATGCCCAATAAATTAACTAAGAGAGTTTTGCTTGCTGAAGTTTCCAAATGTTTTGATCCACTAGGTTTAGTGTCACCCCTTACTATAAGAGGGAAATTATTAATTCAGGAAGCATGGAAACTTAAATGTACTTGGGATGAAATTCTACCTGAGGAATTCATTAACAGGTGGGATGAAATAATTGGTGATTATGAAAAAATTCCAATGTTGGAGTTCCCATGCCAGGTGGCCAATCCAAATGGGAAAAATGTAATAGTGTTATTTGTCTTGTTATGTCTAAGGCTAAAGTGTCTCCAATTAAATCACGTACCTTACCTCAGTTGGAATTAACAGCCATTTATGTAGGTGTCAAATTAGCTAATTATATAATAAATAAGTTGCAGGAGATAAATATTAGCAACACTGTAATTTGGTCTGATAATGAGGTATCCTTACAATGGATTCGTAATGGAAACAGTAAAATTGTGTACGTACAAAACAGAGTCGCTGAAATTAATCAGATGCAAGAGAAGTATAATAGTTTGGGTCAGCATATGATAACATTTAATCATATACCTGGTGAGGAGAATCCAGCTGATTTCTTGTCTCTAGGTTTACCTTATGCTAAATTTGTAAATGCTGTATCATGGTTTAAAGGACCGAGCTGGTTGGTAAATAAAGCTAATTGTCCTGTACAAAAGGCGTATATTGCTCCTGTTGAAATTACTGTGACCACCGCTCCAATAGTTTGTCCTTCCTTAGCCATTGATATAAATAGGTATTCTTCTTTACCCAAACTAATCAATGTAACTAAATTGGTGTTTAAATTTCTAAACAAGATGAATATTTCATATAAGTTTTCACATCCTCTTGAATATTGGATAAAGAGGGTACAGGAGGAAATCTATGGAAATGAGATTAAATTGATGATGGAAAGAAAAATTGTGAAAGGTTCTATAATAGAGAAATTGGGGCTGTATTTAGAGAACAATGTAATTAGGTGCAGAGGTAGGTTACAAAATGCTGAATTGGGTGATTATGCTAAACACCCTATCTTACTGCCCAAAACTCATCATCTAACAAATTTGATTGTTCTAAATGCCCATAAAAATGTAATGCATGGTGGGGTACAAGATACCTTAAATTGTATTAGGGAAACTTTCTGGATTCCACAAGGACGGCAAAGTGTAAAAAGGGTGATTAAATCTTGTGTAATATGTTGCCGTGTGGATGCCAGATCCTATATGTACCCAGGTCCTCCACCATTGCCAAAGGAGCATGTACAATTAGTGAAACCATTTGATGTATCAGGTGTAGACTATAGTGGTCCAATAATTTTAACAGGTACGTCAAATGGTGTTCCACTGAAAGTGTATGTTTGTTTGTTCACCTGTACTGCTACTTGGGCAGTTCATTTAGAAGTGGCACAGGACTTGTCTGCAGAACAGTTTATACAGCTGTTTCGAAAATTTGCAGCTAGGAGATCCTGTCCGAGGTTGATGATTTCGGATAATGCCACAAATTTTGTAGCAGTTGCTCAACACTTGATAGAATTAAATAATAGTAATGCTGTTCAATCTCTGTTAACCCAGCGAGGGTGTACCTGGAAATTTATTACTCCTAGAGCCCCTTGGCAGGGAGGGCTGTACGAAAGACTGATAGGCACAGTGAAGAGGTGTCTCCGCAAAGTACTACACCGGAAGAGAATTAATTTGGAAGAATTCCGTGTAGTGTTAGTGGAGGCAGAAAATCGTATAAATAATAGGCCTCTCTCGTACATGAGTGATACACCTGATGCAGATGTATTAACATCTTCTCACCTAATATGTGGAAGGAAATTGGAAGCTGCCCCTGTCTATAGAGATAATCCGGAAGAAAGTGATGAAGATTACAATGATGCGGCAGTGTTGTGTAATAAATTTAAAATGTTAAATAAAGTAATTGATCATTGGTCTAATGTGTGGCATAAGGAATATCTTCTTACACTACGTGAACACTTTTATGGTGCGACAGAGGCAGTAAATCGACAGACCATTCAACCAGGTGACATTGTGTTAATTGACACTGAACAACATCGAACATTGTGGCCTCTGGGCAAAGTATTGACATTGTACCCAGATGCACAAGGTGTTGTCAGGAATGTCAAAGTGTTGTGTCGTGGCCAGGAAAGTTTACGCACAATTAATAAATTGATTCCCTTGGAATTAGGTGTTCAACGAAACGTAAATGAAAATCTGAGGGAAAGTGACACGAGTGATATGGAAGATAACGCAGACCAAGTGATGCCGGAAGATGAAATCATAGTAAGACCTGCTAGGAGAACAGCCACTCAATCCAGAACTGGCTGGAATCGTCTCCTAAAGGAAGGAGTAATTTGAATCGTTTAGCAACGAACTCCAGCCGGCCGCAGTGTGGAAAATACTGTATATATTTTCCAGAAATACAGTAGTTATTAAATGTAAATAGATGGCCATACTGTATTTAAAATTTATGTAATCGAAAATGGGAAGCTGCGCCTGCGCAGAAGGGGACTCAGAAGGGACTCGCCATCTTGGTTTTGAATTGGGTACAAGGTTAGTGAATGGGAAAAATTTTTCATGCTCTAGAGGTTAAAATTGTGCTGACACCTCTCAAATAGGAGGCGAAATTGGTGGATATGCATTCCTGCAAAATTTGAGTATCAGGCGACTGGACAAGAAAGCTCCAGGAACCTCAGATAAGTCTGTTTATGTTTAATTCTGACCAGTAATTTCATAAATTTAGACAGTGAGGTTTTCTGGGTATAATACACATTAATCTCCAGTCAAATTGGTGAGTGATATTAAGATATATTTTCCTTCTGTTATGTAATTGTGTATATATATAACCATTTATTATTTTTAATATACAGTCCACAAATTTATATATTTACCAGTATTCCTGGTGTATGTATATTTCATTTAATTAATAGGTCCAGAGCAACTTGTGGATATGACAGTTGCAGGAATCGAAGGGGGACATTTTTTGCGACCTAGGTGTCCCAAATTCCTACTTGTCTAACTGATAAATAATAATTATCAATGTTCATTTACTGTTATGTATATAATAATGCATTCAGATAAATGCAATTTTCCACACCAATGTTGGTTCAGTAATGTCTGTACTTACTGTTGGTTAAGTAGTGTCTGCTGTCACGTGGTTCAGTGATATCTGTTGTCACTTTTGGTTGTAGTGTCTGTTATCACTATTGGTTCAGTGATGCCTGTTGAGTTTTTTTTTCCCTCGGAATACAAGCAATTTGCTTAAGAGGTTTTATCTCCTCCTGATGACTACAACTTGTGACAAGAAGTCTGGCAAAGTCAGGTGTCTTAACTCCTGAATAAGTTCTCCCAGACACCACCAACGCCGGTGCTGAAGTTCCTCCCAAAATGTTTGTAATTTTATGAAGGAAAAAATGTAATCAAATTGCCTGTTGTTTTTGTTGTGGGTATTAAAGGCCACTGACATCTTACACTATATCGAGCCCTGTGCTTCTTGGTGTTCGAGAAATTAATATTGCATAAAGTTTGGCGATGAAGTACAGTACAATATAACACAATACATTTCTTTATTTCAAATCACTGCAAATACAAAGCATACAATCATTTGAAGGCCCATAGGATGCACAGCATTTCTGGCAAGGATAGGGAACAGGCGTTCCTTTTACAATTAGATATCCTTTTGGTGGTTAACTTTAACAGTTACCTTAATGGTCCTAATAGAAATACCAAATGAAGCCCTAGGAATTATTTTTTTTTTTAGGAAGGGACTCTACCTGACCTAATTGGAAACTTACTTTTCCCGTTTCTTTTCCCAGAGAAAACTTTGTTTCCTTTTTAATCCCGGCCCAGATTTGGGCAGCATATTTTCCTCGGATTCTGGGGAAAAATTGATTCAGTCCCTGGACCCATTATGTACCTCTAATCTGTAAATACCTTTGTAACTTGTCATGATTGTGACCAGATCTACCTGGAGTTCATTACCTTTGTAACTTGTTCAGCTATGAAAACTTTGGGGCTCAATCCCTGGAACCATTATGTACCTCTGTAATCTTTTGACTACCGCCCACAGGATGGGTATGGGGTACATAATAAACACATTAAACTAACTAACCGGGAAAATTTTACTGCTTAAATCTGGACAGCAAAAGTTTTAATGGCCCTTAAAAACTCCTACAACACCACTGTGGCGGCAAAGGCAAAATTCTCCAGAACTCAGGACTTGAGCGCCGGCTTTGGTGGGGTATGGAGTTTATTTTTTTCTCTTGGTGCTGCCTGAGCTGCTAGTTTATTATGCAGCAGCAGCTCACATTGTGAGTGGTTGCTCAGAAGATCAGGATTACAGAGGGCAGTGGAAATAAGTCACTTTGTCTTGACTTTTTTGGGTTATCCCAGGTTCTCTACACATATGCTGCTGTGTATGATAATGTAACGTGTTTGTGTATACCTGGATAAACTTACTTTGCCAGACCTCACTGGACATTGTTAGTCATTTTACATACAGTTTCTTCATATAACTAATCTATACAATATATTTCCTTCAGAGGAGGCGCCTTAACGCCGGTGAAAGATAAGATTTCGTTCGGATTTTTAACCCCGAAGGGTTAACTACCCAGGACAACTCAAGAGTCAGTGCGTCATCAAGGACTGTCTATCTTATTTCCATTGCGGTCCTCAATCTTGTTCCCCAGGATGCGACCCACACCAGTCGACTAACACGCAGGTACCTACTTACTGCTAGGTGAACAGGATAACAGGTGTAAGGAAACGTGTTGAAATGTTTCCACTCGCCAGGAATCGAACCTGGACCCTCCTTGTGTGAAGCGAGAGCTTTGCCAGCCAGGCCACAGGGCCAAGGGCTCTTGGTCCAAAGAATTTGAGCTATCCTCCCTGTTTTATATTAATGGTATACTGACAAGTAGATAAGTAAGACATGCAGCAGTTTAGTGTCTATTGCCAATTTGTTTCACCTGCTCATCAGGCTTCCTCAGTCGAAAGACATAGGTGACTTGAATACGAGAGACAACAGAAGTAGTGGAGAGGTAGTAATGAGGTAGTCAGTCCCTCAGCTTTAAAGAAATAAGTAAGTTTGGGGTAGTCAGTCAGTCAGTCTTGGTAGGTGTTCAGCTCCAGGGCTTTGTATTTCATCTGAAGTCTGCTGAGCAGGTGAAGCATTTTAGCAGTGAAGATGCCAACTGTTTTACTTATGTCTTAGTCATCTACCCTCCCTGTCCTTGCATTGAATATGATGGCTTCAGTTAATAATAATAATATTATTATTATATTTGTGGGGAGTACTCACCTATTTGTGGTTGCAGGGGTCGAGTCATAGCTCCTGGCTGTTTTTTGGATCATACAGCACCTAGTAATGGGAGACATTGAAGTTTGATGTAAAGAAGATGAGAGCAGGTCCTAGGTAATTTATACATATACTGCTATGTATGATAATTTATGTAACTGTATTTATGTGTACCTATACCTGAATAAACTTACTTAAGAACTCTTCACTGGCTCCGGTGAACCTCCCTTGAGGGGCGTATGATTGCCTCTAGGTGCTGTGTAAGTGACTTACACAGGGGTTACACTGTATAACCCCTATGGGCTTAACTCTTCCCTCATGAAATATATAAGTAAATAAAAGTACTTAAGTTTCTGACATAAATCTCAAGAAAATTCAGAGATCTTATTACTACAAAAAACATTAGACACTATTAGTTTACAAGCTGGTGCAAAATGTGGATACACACTCAAGATTTCTTATACCTTATTATTAACAATGATGTTATTTGCTGTTTTCTGTATTGTTTGTTTGAATGTGTGTATAACTGGTTGGATAATTGTACACTAGCTGTATGACCCTTGTGAGTTCAGAACTTAGTTATTATAATAATAATAATAATTGTACACTAAAATATAATGTGCTCCCATTACTTTGCCTCATCCATGACTCATGGATGCACGTTTTTTCAACCTCAGCTAAAGGACTACTGGGGATATTTTTAACGATAAACTTGTTCTTGTTCTCACATCCTTGGATCACCACAATATGACACTGTCATACTTTACACAATGAGATATAAATTATGTAAGGATGTCTAACAAGCTGTCACCCTGTACTAGTTGCAGGGGCAAAAGTGGGACCTCTATTTAATAAGTATCATTAAGTGTCATTTATGCTGCCATTTATTAATGGAAACCTATGTAATTAATAATAATAATATTATTATTATTTAATTATTATTATTCCCATCTCCAGGACTCAGGCCGGACTTGAGTCCTGGAGATGGGAAGTACAGTGTCTACACTCTGAAGGAGGGGTGTTAATGTTGTAGTTTTATAACTGTAGTGTAAAGCACCCCTCTGGCAAGACAATTCAAATTCAAAGTTTATTCTCTATAAGGATTACAATGCTGAGTTTACAGAAATTTGGTTATTGTGTGGTTTACATGTAGTAAAATTGTGATTACAGAGTGTACCACTAGAACGCTTAGCATGGCTAGGCATTTCGGGCAGACTTAGTTTTATTCTTAATTGTAAAATATTACAAATTATGAGGTAAGTTGGTATTATGGCTAAGTGACTAAATACTAGTTTGTGAGTTTAGCAATGTGAATGCTTTTGTTTTGGCACAGTACATAGTTTCAGTATTGGAGTATCACAGGATTCATTATTTTAAGACTGAGATTAATATTTCTGTTTATGGTCAAATGAGTGAGTGAGTGTAAGTGTGAACCACCAGGTGGTATTCGTGTAGTTAGTTGACGGGGTGTATCAGGGAGATAAGATGTTTTCTAATGGTAGTTTTGAAGGTGATGAATGTGTCTGCAGTTCTAGAGTTCTCAGGTAGGGTATTCCAGATTTTAGGGCCTTTGACATACATTGAATTTTTGTAAAGGTTTAGTCGGACACGGGGAATGTCGTAGAGATGTTTGTGTCTGGTGTTATGCCTGTGGGTTCTGTCACAACTATCAAGAAAGCGTTTTAGGTCAAGGTTGATATTAGAGTTTAAGGCCCTGTAGATGTAGATTGCACAGTAGTAAGTGTAGATGTACTGAACAGGGAGTAAGTTTAGGTCTATGAAGAGTGGGGGGGTGTGTTGCCAGGGATGGGATTTAGTGATTATTCTTACTGCAGCTTTTTGTTGGGTTATTATTGGCTTTAGGTGTGTTGCTGCAGTTGATCCCCAAGCACAAATAGCATAGGTGAGGTATGGATAAATAAGTGAGTGGTATAGTGTGAGAAGGGCATTTTGCGGCACGTAGTATCGTATCTTGGAGAGGATCCCAACCGTTTTGGATACTTTTTTGGTTATATGCTGGATATGGGTGCTGAAATTCAGGTTGTTGTCAAGGTATAAGCCTAGGAATTTGCCCCCATTATTTCTGGTAATTAGAGTGTTGTCAATCTTAATGTTAATTTGTGCATCTCCTGCTCTGCTACCAAACATAATATAGTAGGTTTTGTCAGTGTTAAGCCTAAGTTTATTGGCTGTCATCCAAGTCGATATTTTAATCAGCTCCTCATTCACAATGGTGTTGAGGGTGGCAAGATTAGGGTGAGAGATGACATAGGTCGTGTCATCAGCAAAGAGAATGGGTTTCAGGTGTTGGGATACGTTTGGAAGGTCATTAATGTATATGAGGAAGAGCAGGGGACCAAGGACACTTCCCTGCGGAACTCCAGTATCGAGTGGCCGTGTTGCTGATGCTGTGTCTTTAATGGTGACATACTGATACCTATTAGTAATGTAAGATTTGAAATAAGCAAGCGCATGGCCTCTTATACAGTAATGATCAAGTTTGTGGAGTAGGATGTCGTGGTCTACTGTGTCAAAAGCTTTTCTTAGGTCAATAAAAATTCCTAGTGGATATTCCTTATTTTCCAATGCTGTATAAAGCAGATCTAGCATTTTTATGATTGCATCATTAGTGCTTTTATTTTTCCTGAATCCAAGTTGGCAGGGGTTGAGTATGTTTTGAGCCGTTATAAATGAATACAGTCTCCTGTGCACGAGTTTCTCAAAGATTTTGGATAGCAATGGTAAGTTAGATATTGGTCTATAGTTGTTTAAGTCTGTAGGGTCACCACCTTTATGTATTGGTGTAACCCTTGCCATCTTGAGTAGTTTCGGGAAGGTGCTAGTCTCTAGTGACTTGTTAAAAAGTAATGAAATAGCATGCGAAAGGACATGGGCCGCTCGCTTGTACAGTAATGGTGGGACATGAGACAGATTCCCTGAGTTATTTTTAAGTGACTTTATAATCTCAGTGACTTCCGTGGGCTCAGTTGGTGCAAGATAGAAGGAATTAGGGAAATTCCCATCTAGGTAGTCCCCGGCATGGGCATTGGTATGTGGGATTTTACTGGCGAGATTAGATCCTATGGTTGAGAAGAAGTCGTTTATCTTGTTAGCTGTGTCAGTGGGATGTAGTGGTGTTTCATTAGGTTTAGTTAGGACAATATTCTTGGTTTTTCTCAGTTTGTGGGTCCCTAGAATCTGAGAGTGTGTTTTCCAGGTCTTTTTTTATATCTCCTCTAGTGTCTGTGAATCTACTGGAGTAGTATAGTTGTTTGGCTTTCTTTATTACTTTGGTGAGAGCTGATGAATAGTGTTTAAGAATATCTTTGTGTATTAAGCCCTGTCTATATTGCTTTTCGTATTGGTGTTTCTTGTCAATGGATTTCAGAATGGTGCTGGTTAGCCATGGGCGACCAAGCCGTTTGTTTGTGATCTGTTTTGTTTTTATAGGACAATGTTTGTTGTATAGTCTAAGTAATTTGTTAAGAAAAATGTCTGTCCAGTCATCAATACCATTGGCCTTGGAGAATTCTGTAGGCCAATCAATAGTCTCTAGGTCAGCTGTGAACTTCCTTACTGAGGCCTCGTCATGGAGTCTAAATGAGACTTTGTTGTATTCAATATTCAAGTGGTGGTTTACTAATGTTTGTCAGGAGGAAGGTAGGGTAGTGGTCTGTAGTGCTATCTGTGATTATCCCTGATTTAAGGGGGGCTAGTATATTGGTCCATATGTGGTCTATTATGGTTGCACTTGTCTCAGTGAGCCTGGTTGGTTTAGTTATTGTTGGTATGAGAAGTGTGTTGTTCATATTGTTGATGAAATCTGTTACAGGCTGATCATCTAGTAAGCCAAGGTTGATGTTGAAGTCTCCAGCTAAGAGAAGGTGGTGCTTATTCATTTGTCTGTTTGTTATTAGTGACTTTAATTTCTCACTGAAATTTGGGATGTTTGTGTGAGGTATCCGGTAAATGGCACCGATTGTTATAGGCGTCTTAAGGTTTTTTACAGTAAAATTAGCAAAAATGTATTCCCCATATTCATCACTAAAGCAAGTGGTGCTAAGACAAGATAATTGGTTAGAGTAATAGATTGCAATACCACCCCCAACTTGGTTTGGTCTGCAGTTGTGAATTGCTGTGTATCCTGGTAGAGAGTAGATATCTATTTTGTCCTGCTTAAGCCAGGTCTCAGTAAGAATAATGCAGGAGAAGGGTGTCTTTAGTGATTCAAGGAGTGCTAGGAGGTCATCATAGTGTTTGCTTAAGGACCTGATGTTGTAGTTAAGTACTGATAGACTTTTAGCATTGTTTAGGATAGTGGTGGCTTGTGATGCTGTGTAATAAAGGCAGTTACTTTCCAATAGGTTTTGATTGGGTGTCAGATTATGGAGGTTTAGATCAGGGTCAACGTGATCAATCATCTTCTAGGTTTAAATTATGGTTATTTATATCCTGAGTTGTGTGTTGAGTTCTAGTACTGATATCTGTAGTGGTAGGGAGTTTGGACAAGTATATAGCTAGAGTATTTTGGTCATGTAGGGTATAGTCACTACTACACATAATGAAGTTGATGTTGTCTATGTGTTGTGCTGGAATGAACTAAAGTACAACTAGGTATAAACTAGTAATATAAAAATACAAATTAAAAATAGAACAAGACTCTCACTTGTAATTGCACTAAGGTCTAATATAGTGAATTTGGTATTGACTATGTATTGAGTTAGAATGAGCTATGGTACAACTGAATTTAATCTAATAATGTAAAAATACAAATTAAAAATAGCACCAGTCTCTCACTAGTAATTGCACTGATGGAGTGAATGATGATGAAAGTTTTTCTTTTTTGGGCCACCCTGCCTTGGTGGGAATTGGCCGATGTGTTCATAAAAAAATAAAAATAATTAATATTATTATTATTATTTATTATGCATTAGTTATGCCCTGAATGTTATGCACTATGTTCTCTGCCAAACATAATATTTTGCCTATATCTATAAGAAATGTGTTGCATTATTAATGAACAAAATTGTTTTTATATAGTAATCAGCATTTTGTATTACAGAAATTAAAAAGTACAATGAATGAGCTGTTGCCACCTGAAGATTTTCCATTCCCTTTCCCTCCCTATGACATTCAGAAGGACTTCATGAAAAATTTATTTTCTACACTGGAGAAGGAACAGCTTGGGATATTTGAGAGTCCCACAGGGACAGTAAGTGTCATACTTGAGTTCATTAACTTTTTGGTACAGGTACAACATCGATTTTCTGGACACTGATGGTCCAGAACCACACAAATTTATGAGCAGGAACTTGAAATTCCTGCAGTAGTATATTTACCACCAAACTGTACATCACTTATCCAACCCCAAGACCAAGGAAACTGCACTCTCTAAAGGCGGAAAAATCAGTAATCCAGAAAGGCTTTGGAACCAAAGGTCCGAAAAATCAATATTGTACCTGTATGCCATGCTTGTGTTCAGTAATATTTGGTATGTTATGGATTATTTTATTTCAAATATTTTACAAATTGTAAATTGAATAAAAACTTTACAAATGTTGCTAGTGTATATAATGTTCATATCTAGGTCTTTTATTATTCATATTTTTTTCATCATGCAAAGTCTTGCATACTTCTACGTGGAAATTGCAAGGGTACCAGCATAAATTTGCTAACATATTTTACGTACATTTTTGTTTTTGCTGTTTATAATTTGTTTTTTTCAGGGCAAGTCACTGAGCTTGATATGTGGCGCTCTTACCTGGCTGAGAGATCACAATGAGCATTATAAGGTTTGTAATTGACATATGTTAAAAACTTTTTTGAAACATTATCCAAAATATTTGTATACATGAATACTGCTACCTGCTACATTTATGTAGTTGCAGTTGATTTTTTTTATGATGACTTGTTTTAAGTTTCTTGTAATAAAGTTAGAAAATTGCCTTACAATTTACAAAGGTAAATCTAAAATATTTTTAATTCAATGTTTATCTTATTGCTTTTGTTTTTGTGCTTTGTGCACCTCATGACAAATTTTCTTGAGATCTGGTTGTTCCCAATGCAACCATTGTTAGTTCCTCAACTGCTTATGAAATTGCCTAGTGATGATCTTTCCTGAGACCTGGTTGTTCTCTGTCCAACCAAAATTACCTCCTTGATTGCTTATCTAGTCACCAAATGACAATTTTTTTTGAGACCTGTAAGCTCACAAAGCAACCACAGTTATTTTCTTGACTGCTTCTCCAATCATTACAGTTGTCCAGCTACAAAATATTTATATTACTCCAGAATTAGGAAGGTGATGCAAAAGATTTTTTGTCTCCGGTACATCAAATCCCAAAGAGCATTCTACCCTTATTTATTCCAGTCTAACACACTAGCATGTTCCTGCTGGATGTTAAGCCCACATAAGGTCAATTTATTTTTTGCATCCTTCCAAACCCCCTCCCAGAGGGTCTCTACACTTCCTTCTATCAACCCCAAATACTATACTCCTTAACTTATTACCTTCAGTGAACACAATTAACTAACATGTGTTTATTATATTGCTGGTGTGTTTGCTTTCTTCTATTTAGTTTTAAGTATTTTAATACGTAATGACTCACTGATAAAAAATCAACATTCCTTAAGTATGATGACAGTATTATGGAATAGTAAAAGCCAAAATAAAAGCTTTGGAAATGGGTGACAGTAACTCAGTAACTAAATTTCTCCTAATATAGTGGAACCTTGGTTTTCGTATGCCCCAGTTTTCGTAGGATTCGGTTTTCAACGACTTTTTTCGTCGAAATTTTGTCTCAGTTTTCATACATTTGCTCGGTTTTCGTAGCATTGAAAAGGGTCCGTACCAAACGCGTCCACATGACTCGGCCACTGAAGTGCCCACACAAGCATCCCATGCGTTCGTGACTCAGTCTGCCTTTGTTTCTCATTGAGTGAGCATCTCCCTGCCCATTCATCCAAAACATTTCATAATAATCCATTGTTTTTTGGGCTTGTTTATTGAGAGCGACTGCTAAATAAGACACCATGGGGCCAAAGAAAGCTCTGAGTGCTAGCCCTTTGATAGAGAAGGCAAAAAACACGATAGAATTCAAGAAAGAACTCGTAGCAAAGTACAGAAGTTGCATACAAGTGGCTGATCTCGCCAGGATGTATGGGAAGTCCACATTAATGATCAGTTCCATCCTGGCGAAGAAAAAAGAAATCAAGGAAGCTGATGTTGCAAAAGGGGTCAATGTGCTAATGAAACAGAGATCGCAAACAATCGAAAATGTTGAGAAGTTATTGTTGGTGTGGATCAACAAAAAACAGTTAGCGGGAGATAGTGTTTTGGAGGCAATAATTTGCGAAAAGGCAAGGCAGTTGCATGTGGATCTCACAAAGAAAATGCCTGGAACGAGTGCTGCTGTTAGTAAATGTAAGGACACCAGAGGCTGGTTTGACAAATTCAAGAAGTGAACTGGCATACACAATGTATCAAGGCATGACGAGGCTGCAAGTTTGGACAAACGTGGGCCTGAAGAATTCATTGATGAATTCAAGGAGTACGTAGAGGCTGAAGGATTCCTCCCCAACAAATCTTCAGTTGTGGTGAAACAGGCCTCTTTTGGAAGAAAATACCCAGAGAACCTACATCACACAGGAGGAAAAGGCACTGCCAAGACATAAACCTATGAAGGATAGGCTAACTCTTTTGTTCTGTGGTAATGCTAGTGAGGATTTCAAAGTGAAGCCTTTGCTGGTGTATCACTCTGAAAATCCCCAAGTGTTCAAGAAAAAAACATCATCAAGAGTAAATTGTGTGTGATGTGGAAGGCTAACAGTAAGGCATGGGTCACCAGGCAGATTTTCATTGAGTGGGTCAATGAAGTGTTTGGCCCGAGTGTGAAGAAATACCTCCTGGAAAATCAGTTGCCACTCAAGTGCCTCCTGATAATGGACAGTGCTCCTGCTCATCCTCCAGACTTGGAAGACCAATTGTTGGAGGAGTTTAGTTTCATCACAGTGAAGTTCCTGCCCCCTAATACCACTCCTCTCATCCAGCCCATGGACCAGCAGGTCATTTCAAACTTCAAAAAACTCTACAACAAAGCACTGTTTCAAAGGTGCTTTGAAGTGACCTCGGACACTGAATTGACCCTAAGAGAGTTCTGGAGGAATCACTTCAGTATCTTCAGTTGCATAAGCCTTATAGATAAGGCTTGGCAGGGAGCGACTTCTAGGACGATGAACTCTGCTTGGAGAAAATTGTGGCCAGAATGTGTCCTCGAGAAGGATTTTGAAGGGTTTGAGGCTGACCATGATGACCCTACACCTATTGTGGAATCTGTTGTGTCTTTGGAGAAGTCCATGGGGTTGGATGCGAGTGGCCAGGATGTGGAAGAGTTGGTGGACGACCACAGGGAAGAGCTAACCACTGAAGAGCTGCAAGACCTTCAGCTGGAACAACAACAGATCGCAGCTGAGAAAATTGCTTCAGAGGAGGAGGAAGAGAGAAGGGAGAATGTGCCTTCTTCACTGATTAAGGACATCTGTGCAAAGTGGAGTGAGTTACAAAGGTTTGTGGAGAAATATCGCCCTAACAAAGCTGTTGCAAGCCGTGTCTGCAAAACGTTCAATGACAATGCCTTGTCCTATTTTAGGCAAATCTTAAAGAGATGCCAGAAACAAATCTCTCTGGACAGATTTTATATGCAACAGGGGTACAGTGACTCTCCAGCTGGTCCTAGTGTCAGTAAAAGACAAAGAAGGGAAGTAACCCTTCCAAACAATAACCTCTCCTCCTCCCTCTCCCCTCCTCGCCGTCTTCCATACGCCAACAAGAGTCTTCAATAAAGGTAAAGGTTAAATGTTAATTTATCCACTTCATTAGTCATTTATATTTATTTCTCATTGTTTTCTGTATGTAAAACTATAGGTATTCTCTATAAAATGTATTTTTTTGTTAATATTTTTAGGTGTCTGCAATGGATTAATTGGATTTACATTATTTCTTATGGGAAATATTGATTTGGCTTTCGTCAGACTTTCTAGAACAGATTAATCACGAAAACCGAGGCTTCACTGTACATTAACCCTTAAACTGTCCAAACAGATAGACGTTCAGATCCGTAGTGCTCCAAAAGTAGATCTACGTTTTTTTTACACATTTTCAAATATAACAAAAAAAAAATGTAGATAAAAGTTTTTTTACACATTTTCAAATGTAAAAAAAAAATAAGATCTACGTTTTTTACATACTTTCAAATGTTAAAAAAACGTAGATCTACGTTTGGACAGTTTAAGAGTTAAAGCAAGGAATAAGCACTGGCTAATTGTTCATGTACAATATTACTTTCCCTGCTGTTGATTTCATAAGTTTATGAAACTAATTTATTCATTACTGAAAAAATGTAGCTAGAGTAAATGGCAATTGAAATATGTTTGCTGTATTGTACACATTTCTTTTATAGTGTCCATGAGACATCTTTGGTGCAGTGAATTCATGGTGTTTAAATGTGTTATGCTCTCACCATTTGTCTAATTAATGCTAGGTCTTTTTGCTACTTGCATATGATGACTCACCATAATAATGCACTAATCATCAGGCCGAATTAATGAGGAAAGTTAAAGAAAATGAAAATGCAAAAGATGATGATGGTCCTGACTGGTTCAGTGCAGCCACTAAGAGACTGGAAGAAAAGGAGGAGATTAGGAAGTGTCAGCTTGCACTTCAGGAGCTGGAGAAGCAAGAGAAGAAGGTGCAGGCACTTAAAGAACGACGACATGTTATCAAGGTGTGCGCTGGAGAACTGTAACACTGCAGTGTATTTCATATTCTTTAATCATCCACACTGATTCTCCGCTATTACAGTACTGTAAATAATAATAGTTATTTTTTTATGAGATTTGTTTTGAATCCAACCTTTGATAGAACTGGTAAATGCAAAATAGTTATGAATAATAAAAATGAGGATCTCAAAGAGTTACAGAAGAACAAAAAGGCACAGTACTGTGTATTGAGGATTTACTTGCTTGTGTGATAATAGTGTTTGTTCAGTAATAATCAGATACTCTTTAAAAAAGTATCCAAAACAGTTGGGATCCTCTCCAAGATACTATACTACGTGCCGCAAAATGCCCTTCTCACACTATACCACTCACTTATTTATCCATACCTCACCTATGCTATTTGTGCTTGGGGATCAACTGCAGCAACACACCTAAAGCCAATTATAACCCAACAAAAAGCTGCAGTAAGAATAATCACTAAATCCCATCCCTGGCAACACATCCCCCCACTCTTCATAGATCTAAACTTACTCCCTGTTCAGTACATCCACACTTACTACTGTGCAATCTACATCTACAGGACCTTAAACTCCAATATCAACCTTGACCTAAAATGCTTTCTTGATAGTTGTGACAGAACCCACAGGCATAACACCAGACACAAACATCTCTACGACATTCCCCATGTCCGACTAAACCTTTACAAAAATTCAATGTATGTCAAAGGCCCTAAAATCTGGAACACCCTACCTGAGAACTCTAGAACTGCAGACACATTAATCACCTTCAAAACTACCATTAGAAAACATCTTATCTCCCTGATAAACCCCATCAACTAACTACACGAATACCACCTGGTGGTTCACACACTCACTCACCCATTTGACCATAAACAGAAATATTAATCTGAATCTTAAAATAATGAATCCTATGATACTCCAATACTGAAACTATGTACTGTGCCAAAACAAAAGCATTCACATTGCTAAACTCGCAAACTAGTATTTAGTCACTTAGCCATAATACCAACTTACCTCATAATTTGTAATATTTTAAAATAAAGAATTAAACTAAGTCTGCCTGAAATGCCTAGCCATGCTAGGCGTTCTAGTGGTACACTCTGTAATCATTATTTAACTACATGTAAACCACACAACAACCAAATTCTGTAAATTCAACATTGTAATCTTTATAGAGAATAAACTTTGAATTTTGAATTTTGAAAGTTTGCTGTTAATATTGCATAACACTAGTGTATTTTGTTATCTTTTTTTTTTTCATTAGTCATGTTGATTTCAAGTTCTACATTAGTGATGGGAATACATGCAGTGATTGCATTGTGGGTATTTTTATTTAAATTCCCAGCATTATCTGTTTATATATTTTACCAGAGGTCAAATGTCCAGAAAGTTGATGATGAGTTTGAAGAGTTGTTTCGAGATTTGCACGAAGTACAGGAAAATGTTCGACGAGAATTAAGCTCCATTAGTGGTAAAGATATATTTTTTGTTTAGTTTTTTCCTCATCATCTAATTCTGTATTTACTCTAGTTGTGGTGCTGAAATAATGTACAGCACTTAATATTTTGTGCAAAATAAATTCTTAGCCAATATATATGAAAATTTCTGAAAGTACCAGACATTTGAATATATCCTGCTAGGGATAGGATTTTAATTGGTTTGTTAGATCCCCTCTAGCCAAGGGCAAGGCTGTATATGTTCAGTAACCCATCCAGTTACTAGCCAAACCAAACAATGCTTAACTTGCCTTGCCAAGCCTTGCATATATTATCCAGTGCTATACAAATGGTGCTAGATAACATATTACTATAAAATTCTACAGAAAATGTGCTCAAATTTTGGGCAGGACTATATAATACTGCACTAACAAATAAGGTAATATACAGTAGTACTATATAGTATTCTAGGGGGTTAAAAGGCTATGGTTTATTTAATGCACCGACAGAATACTTATACGTATTTATAAATAAAAAAATTTCAGTTTACTTATAAAAAATTTAATGTGGAGATTTTCAGTCAAAGATTCACTCATTCTGGAACAGATCATGATGCCAAATATTTTGCATTTTAACACACCAACTGTGTCCCACCAAGGCAGGGTGACCCAAAAAAGAAGAAATGAAAGTTTTCCTTTTTACATTTAGTAATTTATGAAGGAGTTACTAGCCCCTTGCTCCTGGCATTTTAGTTGCCTCTTACAACACTTTTGGTTACAGACAGAAGCAGACTGGCCATACGGGCATTTGGACAATGCTCGGTGGCCCATTGGGCTGGGTAAAAAAAAAAAAAAAGCTGAAAAAATGTCATGAAAAACTGAAGTCATAGCCAAAAATAAATTTAATTTTTAAGTGGATTTTATTTGTATTTTTTTCAAGCATTTTCTCTGTTTTTCTCAGATAAGCAACATTAATGAACAATGAGCTGCCCTGACAGATGACGGATGCCTGGGCAGGTTTTAAGACACAGTCTGCTTTCTGCTTATGGAGGAAGGATTCTTTTTCACTGCCCCATGGAGTTGATACCAAATACATCACCTAAATTTTATTTTGACATGTGAACAGTGCATTTCTAACAATAACTGTTTGTTATTATTGATTGCAGTACAATTACAATAGTTTTATTTTAGTGAATTTATATACAGTATTTTTTATTTTTTACAATCACAGGCATGAATAATTTTTTTAACTTATTTTTGGATGAGTGTTAGATCAATATCTGAACTCAAATTGGTCAGCTAACCATGACTAACTGAAATGGAAATAGGTCATTTAATCATGATTATTTGAACTGAAAATTGGTTGATTAACAGTGATTCTGGATGGATGATGCTTCGAATAATAGAACGTCTGCTTTGTGGTATTGAGTATGAATTTGCGTTTAAAACATTATATCATATAGAAAAATCTAGTAACAAAGTAAGATTACATTAATGAATTAAGTGATAGTTCACATTCAGCATTTAATGCTGCAAACACTTTAAATGGTATACCCACAGGTGGAGAGATGCTATCACCTGAGGAGGCATCTTTGTTACTAGATGACTACTGCAGTGATGATGAGGCACAGAAGAGCAGTAAGGAAAATGAAGAGGAAGATGACAGTGGTTGTTTAAAAGTAAAGTTTTGATGCTTTTGCATGTTCATATGATGCTTTTACATGTTCATAAATGTAGTGTGTGCATATATTTCTTTTATCACATACAGTGTAATTTTTAAGAATAATATATGTCTTCATTAGAAAGAGATTAGAGGAGAGAAAATTAGTATTGTTTAGAGCATTTAGGAACTTGAAAGATATTACCCATCAAGACGGTATCCTGAAAAAAGAGGAAACACTTTCACCGTCATTCATTCAATCACTGTCTTGCCAGAAGTGTGTTGACATCACAGCTCAGATGACCCTCTGAACTACAGCATCCCCTCCTCTGCTTCAGAGTGCAGGCACCACAGTTCCCACCTCCAGAACTCCACCTCCAAAACTCAAGTCTGGCTAACCAGTTTTTCTGAATCCCTTCATAAATGTTACTTTGCTCACACACTGGCAGCACATCAGCTCATAAAACCACTTGCCTCTACTCCTGTCTAACTCTTTCACACAAGCCTGTTGGCTGTCCAAGCCCCTAGTGCTCAAAACTTCCTTGCCCCTTCCCTCTAGCCCTTCCTGAGATGACCCCTACCCTCCCTCTCCCTCCCTCTCCCTCCCTCCCTCTCCCTCTCTGTCCCTCCCTCTCCCTCCCTCCCTCTCCCTCCCTCTCTCCCTCCCTCTCTCCCTCCCTCTCCCTCCCTCTCCCTCTCCCTCCCTCGCCCTCTCCCTCCCTCTCCCTCCCTCTCCCTCCCTCTCCCTCCCTCTCCCTCCCTCTCCCTCCCTCTCCCTCCCTCTCCCTCCCTCTCCCTCCCTCTCCCTCCCTCTCCCTCCCTCCCTCTCCCTCCCTCTCCCTCCCTCTCCCTCCCTCCCTCCCCTCCCTCCCCTCCCTCCCCTCCCTCCCCTCCCTCCCTCCACTCTACTGACAGAGAAGCATGTAATGTGAAAATGAAATCAGGCCATTTATTAGGGACACTTTGCGAGTCCCACCTCTGTAAGTTTAATAAGTAATGTAATATTGCATTAAAAAAAACTTATGGAATGAATTTAAAAATTAACCTAACTTATCCTACTGGCCCATGTGAGATGCATCATACTCACATTTAATCATTCCCACTCGTCTAGCTGTTCAGGATTATGAAATTCAAAGTTGCTAAGCTGAGATAAAGTTGAGAGGTCTCGTATGACATTTGATTTGATAACACTGAAGGAATACTGAAAATATATATGCTGATGATTAAAACACATGTGCAACAGTTCAGTATCTTTATTGTTGAAGTGTTTCATTTATGCAGTAGGCTTCTTCAGTCAAATACAGAGGAGAAAGGATTGTAGGCAGCAGTAGTGGTGTGGTAAAGATGATGAAATCAGTCTATCAGCCTTGGAGAAATAGTATTTGAAGTGGTCAGTCCCGTCAGCCTAAGAAATGTTTAGCTTCATGGTTTGGAGCTTAACAGTTCTCCAGGCTAATGGATGATAAACATGTAATAATATGCTTTTAAGATAGAAGTGTTATAATGCACTATTGTACTCGGTGTTTCATTTTATTTTATTGTTTTGCTTGTGCTTGCACTTTGTTTATAAACATGCAGACAGATAAACCTGATAGTTTGTGTAAAGTAAGGTTTATGTGTGATAAGGTTAAGAATTTATGTACCTTCCAAGGATAAATGTAAGCATTAGCCTCTTTCTTCTTCTTTCAACGTGCCAGCCGTATCCCACTGAGGTGTGGTGGCCCAAAAGAAAAAAACTAAAGTTTCTCCTTTTAAATTTAGTAATATATACAAGAGAAAGGGTTACTAGCCCCTTGCTCCCAGCATTTTAGTTGCCTCTTACAACACGCATGGCTTACAGAGGAAGAATTCTGTTCCACTTCCCCATGGAGATAAGAGGAAATAAACAAGAACAAGAATTAGAAAGAAAATAGAAGAAAACCCAGAGGGGTGTGTATATATATGCTTGTACACGTATGTGTAATGTGACCTAAGTGTAAGTAGAAGTAGCAAGACGTACGTGTAATCTTGCATATTTATGAGACAGACAAAAGACACCAGCAATCCTACCATCATGTAAAACAATTACAGGCTTTTGTTTTACACTCACTTGGCAGGATGGTAGTACCTCCCTGGGCAGTTGCTGTCTACCAACCTACTACCTACAAGCATTAGCCTCATCATCCATTATAAATGTGTAGATTTGAGAATTGCTTGATCCCATTTTCATTTTAAGTCAAAGTTTTCAATTAAAATACAGCCTCACCTCACTTAATGACGGAGTTCCTTTCCTAAGACCATGTCGGTAAGCGAATTCGTCACTGTGTGAGGATCATACTATAATGGTTGTGGGTTTGTGTCAACGATCTTTGATATTGTTTTCATGTCGCCTTTGCACCATTTATAACATTTCTGGTATATTTTTAAATGTTTATACAGTAGTGTTGTGTATATTGTAATAAACAGAATAGAAGAAATCAGCTCTAATATACATTATTTAGGTATGCATTCTGGTCAGAGAGCCTGTCGTAAGTCTGAGTTGTTAGTAAAGGAGTATGTCGCTAAGTGAGGAGAGGCTGTATGTCCCCTTTCCTTCCAGTTTTTCATTCAGTAGTACTGCCACACCTTTGTTCTTGCTTTCAGAGACACTTTACCTAATTCTTTTAATTCCTTCCTATTTTATATTTCCATACATTTTAATTTTGTTTCATTCATTGCTAAGACATCCATGTTCTTTATATTATAATGCTACCAATCATCCCACACTCAGCTTCAAAATTTCCATTTTCTTTTTTTCTGTAATTACATGTAGAAAAAAAGGGTAACCATTCCCTTAGTTCAGGCAGTTTAGTTGTCTCTTACCATATGCATGGGTATGTGGAAATTGGAAATAATAGCAACACTGCAGGTTTTAGAACAGATTCAAGAAATACAGGGAATTAATGCAGATACATATACAATAAGTATACTGTTTTATGTTTTTTTTGTTTTTACAGATTTATTACTGCAGTCGTACTCATTCTCAGCTGTCACAGTTTGTGCATGAGGTGCAGAAAACAGCATTTGGGGAAGATGTGAGAGTTGTATCATTAGCATCTCGACAAAACCTGTGTGTTAATGAGGCAGTCAACAAACTTGGTAACATGTCCCTTATTAATGACAAGTGAGGATCCAAATGGCCCTAGTTTAATTGTCCACTTCAAATGAAGTGTGCAGCATCATTTCCCAGCTGTTAATCTTTATTTACCATCCTTGCCATAAAGAAACCTGAATTCTGTCAAAAACTATGATTCACTACAAACGACTCACGAAATCATAATTTTTTTTTTTTTTCAACAAGTCGCCCATCTCCCACCGAGGCAGGGTGACCCAGAAAGAAAGAAAATCCCCAAAAAGAAAATACTTTCATCATCATTCAACACTTTCACCTCACTCACACATAATCACTGCTTTTGCAGAGGTGCTCAGAACACAACAGTTTAGAAGCATATACGTATAAAGATACACAACATATCCCTCCAAACTGCTAATATCCCGAAACCCCTCCTTTAGAGTGCAGGCATTGTACTTCCCATTTCCAGGACTCCAGTCCGGCTATATAAAAATAAAAATCATAATAACACAATAAAAAACAAACCATGGTACGGGTAAGGTCTGAACTCACGGCAAGTGAGTTGTAAAACTCCAGGCCAGTGCGTAAGCCACTGGACCAGCTGGCTACAATAAGATTCATCCAACTAGGCATATTTATGCACCATAGGGAGGCTAGCATAAGTCCCATTGTGACCACAAATGCAAGTTTTTACAGATGACTCTCCTGCCTGCTTGGCCATGATAAACTCTTGCTCAAGTCTCCTCGAAGCCTGGAGTTTTATAACTTGCTTGCCGTGACTTTGAGCTCCGCCTGTACCGTGGTTTATTAACTGCAAGTATTTTCACAGGAAAAATGTCCATTAATGGATAATGAATCACTTTCTAGTTGTAGCTACACTGAGAGTAAAAGGTAGATGGGATACAAGGAGAATAGAAGCATCAGGGAAGAGAGAGGTGAAGGTTTATAAACTAAAAGAGGAGGCAGTTAGGGTAAGATATAAACAGCTATTGGAGGATAGATGGGCTAATGAGAGCATAGGCAATGGGGTCGAAGAGGTATGGGGTAGGTTTAAAAATGTAGTGTTAGAGTGTTCAGCAGAAGTTTGTGGTTACAGGAAAGTGGGTGCGGGAGGGAAGAGGAGCGATTGGTGGAATGATGATGTAAAGAGAGTAGTAAGGGAGAAAAAGTTAGCATATGAGAAGTTTGTTTTACAAAGTAGAAGTGATGCAAGGAGGGAAGAGTATATGGAGAAAAAGAGAGGTTAAGAGAGTGGTGAAGCAATGTAAAAAGAGAGCAAATGAGAGAGTGGGTGAGATGTTATCAACAAATTTTGTTGAAAATAAGAAAAAGTTTTGGAGTGAGATTAACAAGTTAAGGAAGCCTAGAGAACAAATGGATTTGTCAGTTAAAAATAGGAGAGGAGAGTTATTAAATGGAGAGTTAGAGGTATTGGGAAGATGGAGGGAATATTTTGAGGAGTTGTTAAATGTTGATGAAGATAGGGAAGCTGTGATTTCGTGTATAGGGCAAGGAGGAATAACATCTTGTAGGAGTGAGGAAGAGCCAGTTGTGAGTGTGGGGGAAGTTTGTGAGGCAGTAGGTAAAATGAAAGGGGGTAAGGCAGCCGGGATTGATGGGATAAAGATAGAAATGTTAAAAGCAAGTGGGGATATAGTTTTGGAGTGGCTGGTGCAATTATTTAATAAATGTATGGAAGAGGGTAAGGTACCTAGGGATTGGCAGAGAGCATGCATAGTTCCTTTGTATAAAGGTAAAGGGGACAAAAGAGAGTGCAAAAATTATAGGGGGATAAGTCTGTTGAGTATACCTGGTAAAGTGTATGGTAGAGTTATTATTGAAAGAATTAAGAGTAAGACGGAAAATAGGATAGCAGATGAACAAGGAGGCTTTAGGAAAGGTAGGGGGTGTGTGGACCAGGTGTTTACAGTGAAACATATAAGTGAACAGTATTTAGATAAGGCTAAAGAGGTCTTTGTGGCATTTATGGATTTGGAAAAGGCATATGACAGGGTGGATAGGGGGGCAATGTGGCAGATGTTGCAGGTGTATGGTGTAGGAGGTAGGTTACTGAAAGCAGTGAAGAGTTTTTACGAGGATAGTGAGGCTCAAGTTAGAGTATTTAGGAAAGAGGGAAATTATTTCCCAGTAAAAGTAGGTCTTAGACAAGGATGTGTGATGTCACCATGGTTGTTTAATATATTTATAGATGGGATTGTAAGAGAAGTAAATGCGAGGGTCTTGGCAAGAGGCATGGAGTTAAAAGATAAAGAATCACACAAAGTGGGAGTTGTCACAGTTGCTGTTTGCTGATGACACTGTGCTCTTGGGAGATTCTGAAGAGAAGTTGCAGAGATTGGTGGATGAATTTGGTAGGGTGTGCAAAAGAAGAAAATTAAAAGTGAATACAGGAAAGAGTAAGGTTATGAGGATAACAAAAAGATTAGGTGATGAAAGATTGGATATCAGATTGGAGGGAGAGAGTATGGAGGAGGTGAATGTATTCAGATATTTGGGAGTGGACGTGTCAGCGGATGGGTCTATGAAAGATGAGGTGAATCATAGAATTGATGAGGGGAAAAGGGTGAGTGGTGCACTTAGGAGTCTGTGGAGACAAAGAGCTTTGTCCTTGGAGGCAAAGAGGGGAATGTATGAGAGTATAGTTTTACCAACGCTCTTATATGGGTGTGAAGCATGGGTGATGAATGTTGCAGTGAGGACAAGGCTGGAGGCAGTGGAGATGTCATGTCTGAGGGCAATGTGTGGTGTGAATATAATTCAGAGAATTCGTAGTTTGGAAGTTAGGAGGAGATGCGGGATTACCAAAACTGTTGTCCAGAGGGCTGAGGAAGGGTTGTTGAGGTGGTTCGGACATGTAGAGAGAATGGAGCGAAACAGAGTGACTTCAAGAGTGTATCAGTCTGTAGTGGAAGGAAGGCGGGGTAGGGGTCGGCCTAGGAAAGGTTGGAGGGAGGGGGTAAAGGAGGTTTTGTGTGCGAGGGGCTTGGACTTCCAGCAGGCATGCGTGAGCGTGTTTGATAGGAGTGAATGGAGACAAATGGTTTTTAATACTTGACGTGCTGTTGGAGTGTGAGCAAAGTAACATTTATGAAGGGGTTCAGGGAAACCGGCAGGCCGGACTTGAGTCCTGGAGATGGGAAGTACAGTGCCTGCACTCTGAAGGAGGGGTGTTAATGTTGCAGTTTAAAAACTGTAGTGTAAAGCACCCTTCTGGCAAGACAGTGATGGAGTGAATGATGGTGAAAGTTTTTCTTTTTCGGGCCACCCTGCTTTGGTGGGAATCGGCCAGTGTGATAATAAATAAAAAAATAGAATCTGATACAAAGTGGGAATTGTCACAGTTGCTCTTTGCTGATGACACAGTTCTTTTGGGAAATTCTGAAGAGAAGTTGCAAAGGCTGGTGGATGAATTTGAGAGGGTATATAAAACAAGAAAATTAAAAGTGAACATATAAAAGGTATGGTGATGAGAGTAACAAGAAGTCTAAGGATATCAGATTGGAGGGAGGGAGTATAAAGAAAGTGAATACATTTAGATATTTTGGAGTGGACATGGTGGCAGATGGGTCTACAAAATATGAGATGAACCATAAAATAAACAAAGGGAAAAAAGGTAGGTTATGTATTAGGGCTTCTGTGGAAAGAAGGAAGCTTAACTGTAGAGGCAAAAAGGAAAATGTACTAAAGTATAATAATTTTTTTTTTTCAACTAGTTGGCCGTCTCCCACTGAGGCAGGGTGACCCAAAAAAGAAAGAAAATCCCCAAAAAGAAAATGCTTTCATCATCATTCAACACTTTCACCACACTCACACATAATCACTGTTTTTGCAGAGGTGCTCAGAATACAACAGTTTAGAAGCATATACATATAAAGATACACAACATATCCCTCCAAACTGCCAATATCCCAAACCCCTCCTTTAAAGTGTAGGCATTGTACTTCCCATTTCCAGGACTCAAGTCCAACTATATGAAAATAATAATACCAACACTTTTATGTGGGCTTCAGCATTCACTTTAACATTCACAGAGGCAGTGGAGATGACATGATTGAGAGCAATGCATGGCATGAGTATTATACAGAGAATTCAGATCCCATGGAATTATCAGTGGTATAATTCAGAGGGCTGAAGAGTGGTTTGTGAATTTAGAGAGGATGGAGCAGAATAGAATGACCAAGAGAGTATATAAATAAAGGGTGGAAGGAAGGAGTATGATTTTCTGAGTCAATCTACAGACCAATGTCAAACTTGGCAATGTGTAGTACTGTACAAAAGATATTTGAAAACATAATTCACAAATATCCTTACTTCTAATGAGATAAGCACAATATAAATTCAGACTTTTCTAAAAGCAGAAATGACACCAATGATAAATGCTGAACATTATTTAAACAACATTTGAAAAGAGTGAGTATTCACCTAAACTATTTATTGAACTGTGAAAGAGTTTTGATACTGTTGCTGTAATAACCTTCTTAATGCACCATGTACTCAGAGGTCTCCCATACTATTTTATCCAGTCTTACCCAACTGTCATAAAACATTGGTGTCTGTCAGGGTAACATCTTACTCCTCTTTGTTATTTTGTCAGTCTGTGAAGAATAATTATCTGGTATCCTTCATAACTTCATTTGCAAGCAGGTGAATAGTTGTCTGTTAAGGTACAAGTAAAGATACATACTTGCATTATTAAAATATACATCTCTAGCACAGTTTAGTTTATTTCCCCTTTGGTTATTATTTTTTCCAGGTGCTTGGATTTACAGCGGGGCAAAAAGGGTCAAGCCACCAAGTGTGAGGGAGATGGTACAACAAGCAAGAAGAAAAAACGCTCATCTGGTTGTCCATATTTCCGGCAGACTGGCCTAGAAATCTTTGCTGATCAGGTCAGGAAGCTTCATCTGACATATTTGTAAATTTTGTTTATAATTAAAATTTCTTGTGAATTCTCAGTTTAATGTTTGTAATTTTAAAGGATTTTCATCAGAGAATTTTACCGGCTGCTGTGCTTATCATATAAGTGAAAAAATTCACATGTTCCCTGAACAAAAGGAATTTTTAGAAATAATATTGAGTATCTCAGCAGACATATTTAAGAGAAAAGTAAAATAGAAGAAAATTAAAAATGCAGAGGCACAGGAAAAGAAGAAGAAAAAAACATAAGAAGGTTGTTAAATTAGTATTCATGAAAGCCCAATGTGAAGGTGGATAGATGTAAACACTACATTTGTCATGGCATATACAGTAGTTATTTGTGCAGGCCTACACAATTGTAAGCGCATACTCTTCCTGAAATCTAAGAAATAAAATAGATTTTGTAAAAAATGGATATTTCATACATTTCCCAATGTTTCTTTAACAGCTACTCTTGGAAGTTCAAGATATAGAGCAGATGGTAATCCTTGGAAGGAAGTCCAAAAGTTGTCCATACTATGGAGCAAGACATGCAATAAAGGATGCTCAGGTAAATTTACCTATGGTATTTCAGAAGTGATTGCTGAGGTCTTGATTTGCTTTAATTTACAAAATATATAAATATGTATATATATATTTTTTATAAAAGCATTTTGTTACTTCACTAGCTGGTTGTGCTCCCGTACAATACACTTCTCCACAAAGGCACGAGGGAAGCCACTGGTATAAAACTAAAAGGAAACATTGTGATTGTTGATGAGGCTCATAATCTCTTGGAAACTATTTCAAATATCCATTCAGTATTTGTCAGCCATGGACAGGTGAGAAAGATGTACCTTTAAGAAGTTGGCTACTTTGAGATAGTGTATTGGTAATGTATTTAAAATAAAGGCAGTGTAAATTATGTATTACTTGAACTGCCATTCTGCCATTGATAATACTGTAGTTTTTCTTTAAATTAATAGAGAATAATTGAAAATAATGTTACAGTTGCAAGGAGCTCATGCACAGCTCAGTCAATACATGCAGCGTTATGGCAAGAGGCTGTCTGCAAGAAACCTATTGTATATCAAGCAGATACTGTTTTTTATGAGTGCTTTAATAAAATTACTTGTGGGAGGTAAGTTGTCTACTGTATTTTCAATTTATACAGCTTACAAGTACAGTACAAGTATTCATTTATAGGCTGTACTAAACATATAGGTGTGAATAAAAGAGGCCAGTTAGTAGAGCTCTGAGGGAATTCAATATTTTCGTAAGCAGTATGATTTCTGGTGAAATTTTATTTTCCGCTTCCCTTGTATTGTGAAATTAAGCAAGCATGATAAGTAAACATTACCCCAAACTGTATATGCATTACTTTTTGTTTGCTGTAGACCCTTGGGAAGGCCCACTTTGAATTAAGTGTACCACCAATTTCCTGCTACCTGGTGCCTGCACACAACAATAATATGTAATAATAATAGAAAAGCTGTGGGGAAGTGGAGGAGATGAGGACTGAAACAGACATAATAAAAACTTGTGAGACTAGTATGTAGAAGATAGATGCAAGAACAGTGATTAGGTATAAGAGAGGTAGTTACAACATTAGGCAGTAATACTGTAGGTGCAGTACAGTATTACATATTCCAAGTGGGCTCCCCTAGTACATCTTTAGTATTCAAAATATGGTTTCATTACCTGTGTTATTAAGATACCCAGATTTAGGACTAATCATTGTAATGTTTCTTATGATTTACAGGTTCAGAAGTTTGTAATAGCTTGGGTAGCAGTAGTGTCAGAAATGCCATTGTGAGTGTGAGCAGTAAAACACCTACAATGCAGATGTTCACAGTATCAAAGTTTTTATGTGATACCCTCACTGACAACCTTAATATTTTCAAACTTGTGCAATACATAGAAAAGAGCAAAATTGCTCATAAGGTATGAATATTACAAATAATAAAAATTAGCTTGATAATATTTCAATGTATGTGAAGATTTGTATCTCTCTCTCGTGGAGTATAAACTGCTCTCATGCTTTTAACCAGTCTATTTGTATGATCTTGTTGATATTCATATAATCTTTTGCAATGAAATGATACCAGATGTTTATTTTTTATACAGTTTGTTAATCTTTCATGAATATTGTCTTGACTAAACACACTAAGCTACTTTTATTTTTACACTAAAAGTATATCGTTGATGGTCTTGTCATAGCTACATTCCTTCAGTCAACACTTTGAAGGATCAGTGAAGGTTCATCAGGACCAGAAGAACTCTGTGTCATCTTCAGCTACAACTTCTGCTTTCCTGGCCAAGATGGCTGCCCAAAAACCTTTACACAATAAAGCCAAAGGTAAATGACATTGATTTACAGAATAATACTTTAGTTTACCTAGTCATGTAATCATTTCAAAGCCATAAATTAAGCCTTGCTCCATGGGGAAGTGGAACAGAATTCTTCCTTCATAAGCCATGCGTGTAGTAAGAGGCGACTAAAATGCCAGGAGCAAGGGGCTAGTAACCCCTCCTCCTGTATATATTACTGAATTTAGAAGGAGAAACTTTCATTTTTCCTTTTGGGCCACCCTGCCTTGGTGGGATATGGCCGGTTTGCTGAAAGAAGAAATTAGGCCTTGCGGCTTTTGCTAAATGATGGTGTTGAATGCAGCATAAACACTACTGCATCTCTAACATATACACTGATTGCTACCAGGTACTGCTCTGGCATGTCAAAACAGTATTTGTGAATGGTGTTGAAGATACTTCTAGTCTTCTACATATAATTTTAGCCAACTACTTCTGCATAGTATTAGGCATTGAGGATTAATTGGGAATGCATATGTGACAGAATTCTGTCTTTTATTTGCAGAAAATGCTCGGCCAGCAGCTTCTACAGCAAAAAAAGTTGAAGTTGAGGTTGAAGCTGAAGAGGAGGAAATTGTGATGGGCTCTCCTTTGATGCAGATAACTGAACTGTTGCGAGCTCTTTTACATTCCACTGAGGATGGTCGAGTGGTTGTGACTGTCGGTCCTACCCCTCGGAGATCATCAATAAAATATCTCCTTCTCAATCCAGCTTCTCACTTCCATGATGTTGTGGCACAGTGCAGGTTTTTTAGCCTAGTTTTTTGTGGGTTTTAGTAAAAATAATAATGCTGCTAATAATAATAATAATAATAATAATAATAATAAAAATAAATAATAATAAATATTTTTTAACTAACTGGCTGTCTCCTGCCAAAGCAGGGTGACCCAGGGTAGAAAACACACTCTCCAACATTCATTAAATTGTTGTCCTTTCCAAAAGTGTGCTGACATCACACTCAGATTACCCTCTGACTGCAACATCCCCTCTCTCTATTAAGGATTTTTTTTAACTATTTGTTACCTTGGGACACTATTATAAGATTCTTCTTTTTTTTTTTTTTAAATACAACGGTGGCCTGGTGGCTAAAGCTCCCGCTTCACATTCAGAGAGCCCGGGTTCGATTCCCGGCGGGTGGAAACATTTCGACACGTTTCTTTACACCTGTTGTCCTGTTCACCTAGCAGTAAATAGGTACCTGGGTGTTAGGCGACTGGTGTGGGTTGCATCCTGGGGGACAAGATTGAGGACCCCAATGGAAATAAGTTAGACAGTCCTCGATGACACGCTGACTTTCTTGGGTTATCCTGGGTGGCTAACCCTCCAAGGTTAAAAATCCGAATGAAATTTTATCTTATCTTGTCTCCCACCGAGGCAGGGTGACCCAAAAAAGAAAGATTAAGTAACTTTGCTTCTTAAAAGTATTTGAGAAAATGTCAGTTAATCAATTGGTATATTTCACCTCAGGTCAGTAATTGTTGCTGGGGGCACCATGCGACCCATTAGTGAGTTCCGGGATCAACTTTTCGTCTCAGCTGGTGCCGACCCTAGTCGAGTGCATGAGTTTTCCTGTGGCCATGTTGTCCCTGCAGAGCAGATCATACCTATTGCTCTCACTCAAGGCCCCACAAATGTTACCCTAGACTTCACTTACCAGCATAGAGGAGATACCAGGGTGGTAAATAAAGATATTTTATATGACTTCAGTATATGTACTTGCAAACTTATTACAATGCTATAAATGTAGTTTTTTATTGATAAATTGTTGAGTTGCACTACATAGGATTGACTACAAATCTCATTCCACTGCTGCTTTCTTGTCTGTATGTGGAATATCCTTTATCATATGCAAGTGTTCATGACACTTTTATCATCAGTGTGGTAGTAGGTTGGTTGACAACAACCATCCAGTTCCTCCTAAGATGTTTGTAAATACTGTACATGAAAGCACTCAGGTGTTTCTGCTCTGTTATTTTTTCAATGGTATTTTTTCTGATTTGTAGTCATGCTTTTTATAGTGGTTTCTTCTAAGGTGTCATTGTTCATGTATTTTTTCATGTAGCTGGATGAATTGGGCCGTGTGCTGGTGAATATATGCACAATAGTACCAGGAGGAGTGGTTTGTTTTCTGCCATCTTATGATTACGAACAAAAGGTGTTTTCCCACTTCACCACCTCTGGGGTGATAACCAGGCTGTCATCTAAGAAAAAGGTACTTAATTATTTAGTTAACTAACAGTGTATGTATTTGCCTTTTTTTTTCCAACAAACCGGCCATATCTCACTGAGGCAGGGTGACCTAAAAAGAAAAATGAAAGGTTTGCCTTTTTATTATCAATTTTTAGGAACAGGAACAAAGGCAAGGTCATGGTGTCCCAGCCTCCTAAGTATTAAATCTGTCATCTATCTATACAATGAAAGGGGCACTTAAATGAAAACTACATGACCACCATATTGGATAATTAAAGGTATGTTTATTTATTATTATGTTTATATATTATTGCTCATTCTGGTGTGTTAGCATATTTACTCCTCCATTATCTTATCCCATCTTCCATTGATTAAACCCTTCCCTCTTCAGTCAGTCACATTTATCTGCAGTTCCTGTTTTAGTGTTCATTAGTAAAGCCTTAGAGAAGTATACGAAGATACTGTATTTTCAGTTTGTATTGGTATGTGTTATGTTCATAAGTTCAAGAATTATTGATTTTATGATGTAGAGAAAGCTCAGAGGTTAATTGAAGTGAATGCTAATGAAAGGAAGTTTATTGTGGGGTTGAAACATGAGCCTTAAGTTTAGGTTTACAAATAAAGTCTGCCTATAATATGGCTCCCAGCATTTATTATGAAGACTGTCAAGAAATACAAAGTACACAACCTTGCATTCACTATCTCTCACAGGTATTTCGTGAACCGAAAAAATCAAATCAGTTAGAGAGTGTGCTGAATGACTTTTCGAAGACTGTGCGACTGACAGCATCAAATACAAATGGGCTTACTGGCTCATTGCTCTTCAGTGTTGTTGGTAAGTTCTCACAGTGGAGAGACTACATTACAGAATTAAAAAAAAATGTAACATCAATCAGAAATATTAGCACATCTGGTACTTTTTTCACTTGTACACAAATAAATATTAATTTTGTCCAAGAATGATTTGGCAATGAAAAAGAAAAACAGGACTGACTACAAGAAAGGAAAATTGGCTTCTCCAGTGCATATTATAGCATCTTAGTGACCATTAACTGCTGCCCTGCAACATTCTGTACACTGTCGTAGGAAAATAATGGCAATCAGAAGTGATTTTGGCAAGTTTCCAGAATGTTTATGGTAGCCAGTAGATGTCTTCACCATGAGGATAAGTTAGCCCTATAGCTAGAGTTAACTACTATTATTCTTTGCACACACCACAGATGACTGTGTGAGGAAATTGTCACAGGGAAGATTGTCATCCTACAGTGCAAAGTGATCTAGGCATGCCAACCCACTGTAATACAAATGACACACTTTGAAAATAAATGGTATAAAATACCGACACAATGGAAACATAAACACACATGCAGTTTAATGTGATCCTTTATTGACAACGTTTCACCCACACAGTGGGCTTTTTCAAGTCACAAACAGATCTACCTGGGGTGGAAGGTACATGAGTATTTATAGTCAGGTTCAGAATGTTGAGGTCAGGTGGAGAAAGCTGCATCTGATGATCTACCGGGTGGGGTTATAGGATCACAATAAACTGCATATGTGTTTATGTTTCCAATGACACACTTTGCTTGCAGCTGGGGCAGGATGACAGCTTTTGAGGAATCCTTCACATGGACAAGGTGAACATAGTCAAACCTCTGTAGCTATATTTGCAGGAGTGCAAAAAAATAAACGTCAGTGACTCACTGTGGAAATCAGATTCTAATGGTAGTATGAACCAGCACACACGAGGAAGTGTATGTGGGGAAGAAGTAGTAGACATATTGGAAGTGGTAGTACTAGGGAAGGTACTGAATATTCTAACAGCCCAAGTACATAACAATGAAGGACTGCGAGTGTAGTCGCAGAAACAAAAAAGTTACAATACACAAATAACTTGCACATAGAAGAGAGGAGCTTATCTAATGCATATTTAACCCTGATTGTTTCAGCAGGGCCATCACTGAACCTCTTATTTTTACATGTATCCATTTGCCAAAGAAGTGTGTTGCCCATCAGTGGACTGCAATACCAGAAGTAAACTTAGATGGAGGGAGTATATATAGACAGGAGGTGGTAGTGGTAGTAGTGGAGGTAGAAGGTAGTAGTAGTAATATTTGACTGGCTCCTCCTCTTCCATACTACCTTCCCCACTACTACTACCTCCACTACTACCTCTACCACCTCTTGCCTACATATACTCCCTCCTTCCCTCCTTTGCATTAGTGAGAGTTTGTAAATAAACTTAGATGTCTTCAACCATGGCTACCTTGATATAAGAAATACTAGCCAGTACAGCCCATGACATCAACTGGGCTCAATTTTAAATATAGTTAGTTTTCATCTTTATGAAGAGAACTTTAGAACTAGAGATTTGGTCTCTACAACTCTGGCTACACTGTGCACAACTGTACAGACAGACATGTATGTTTCTTTATTATACCAGCATGCCAATTTATCAAGCTGTTCAAATCCCACTGGCAGTATGCTCATGCTTTACCCATCCACTAAGAATCTGTGGAATCTGGTGTGCACATGCACCCCATTCATGCACTAAACGGCATATGTCAGGCCCCTTGTGGAGTATGCAACATCAGTATGGAACCCACACCTAAGCAAGCATGTCAAGAAGCCAAAAAAAGGGGAGAGATTGCCAATGAGTCTTGTTCAGGAGCTAAGGAGTATGAGCCATGAGGAGAGACTTAAGGCACTAGACTTGATATTTAAAGACAGAAGGACCAGGGGTGACATAACAGTGTATAAAATCCTCAGAGGAATTGATAGGTACAAACTTTTTGAGAAATGGGAAACATGAAAATGATGGCACACCTGTAAGTTAAAAACAAAGATGAGTTACAAAGATGTTAGGAAATATTTCTTTATTCTCAGGGTGGTCAGGAAATGGAACAATCTGGATAGTAAAGTGGTAAAGGTAGGATTTATACATAGCTTTAAGAATAGATCAGGCGAGAAACTCAGTTACAGCCAGTGAACTGAGGCTCAACCACATATAGGTGAGTATACGTGGAAAGTATGTATGTGCAGTATGTATATGTTCATGCGTGCATGTATGGCAAAAGTTGTAAATTGAAAAAAAGTTGGAGTAGAAGGAATAATAGAATATTCTTCTTTGCAACAGAGTGATTGTTCATTGGAATGAATTATAAAGAAGTACTGTAGCAAGTGCTACAATTATTAGAAGTGCTTAATGTATTACATTATTATTGTTTTTTTTTTTTTTTTTTCAACAAACTGGCCGTATCCCACCGAAGCAGGGTGGCCCAAAAAGAAAAACAAAAGTTTCTCTTTTTAACTTTAGTAAAGTATACAGGAGAAGGGGTTACTAGCCCTTTGCTCCGGGCATTTTAGTTGCCTTTTACGACGTGCATGGCTTACAAATGAAGAATTCTGTTCCACTTTCCTATGGAGAATTATTGTTATTATTATTACAATTATTAGAGATTTTAAAATTAATGAAGGAATGTCACAAGCATATCTCTCAATCTTTTTAATCTTCCCTTCATCTCATGATTGTCCTTTTTCCTTGTATGTACTGCACTGTAATATCTATCAAGAACAAGCAGTTATTACTTAAAATATAACATGGCCATATGATTAGTTGGTAGCCATCAGTGAAACTGCCCAACTTGTAGACTTATCAAAGATTATGTATGGTACTGTAATTTTTCCAGAATTCACACTTACAATAAATCTATTAAGCAAATATTATTGCATTACAGTATTTGGCTCAAAAATATGGGCAAGTGGAAATATTGGAATGCAACTTGATATGGCCATTATCACTTCTATATATTTATCATAATGTGTAAAATATAATTGTGCAGGTGGGAAGATGAGTGAAGGCATTAACTTCAGTGATGGCCTGGGACGATGTGTGGTTATGGTCGGACTTCCTTACCCAAACACACAGTCTCCAGAACTTAAGGAAAAGATGCTTTTTCTCAATAAACATGTGGTAAGTTTATATTTTACACTTTTATATTGGTTAGGGTTCTAGAAGTTAGAAAGAACTTAATACAGGTGATAATTACCATCATATTTATGGAGAAGCACTAAACCCATGGAGGGCATACAGAATACAGTAATACCTTGTAATAATGTTGGTAGAATTACCAACAATATGTAAAGTAAAAGGACACAAGTGCAACTAATGTGACATTTTATTGTGGCAACGTTTTGCTCTCCAGGAGCTTTGTCAAGCTGTTACAAACAGTACATGGACACAGAGGGTATATATAGGCTCAGAGTGAGGTGCAATACTAGTGGTAGTAGTAGTAGTAGTGACATAAGTTGTAGTAGTAATAGTAGTAATACAGTAGGGTAGAGCAATTAACTCGTACATGAGTGAAAGGATATAAAAGCTATTACTTGGGTAACATAAAAATAGGTTAGACAAATATAGACTGAATAGAGAAGGCCTGTTTCAGTGTTCACTCTCTGTAATGTGCTCTGTGTAGTATTAACAGGAGAGACTATGTGATGGCAGGGTTTACTATTTTCAGGAGGATTCTTGCTAAGACTTCAGAGATGGTGAAGCTGCCTTTGTTTTGTTTAATTGTATTCGAAACTGCGATTAGTGCTGACTCGAGGCACTTGCGTCTGTGGAAATTAGTTTCTTTGATCACTAATTGGGCATCCCTGAATTTCATGAGATGATTGGATGAATTTTGGTGTTGTACACAGGCATTGTTCAAGTTATCGTTCCTACATGCGTAAATGTGTTCATTGAGGCGGGTGTCGAGGTTTCTTGCTGTTTCACCTACATAAATCTTGTCGCAGCTTCCACAGGGTATAGTGTAGACTCCTGCATTGACTGGTAAAGTACTTTCACAAGCTAACACCAGAGTCGCCATTGCTTCCAGCACTTCAATAAAGGATCTAACCAGGACAAAATCAAAGCACCACGAACCAGTCAATGCAGGAGTTTACACTATACCCTGTGGAGACTGCGACAAGATTTATGTAGGTGAAACAGCAAGAAACCTCGACACCCGCCTCAATGAACACATTTATGCATGTAGGAACGATAACTTGAACAGCACCTGTGTACAACACCGAAATTCCTCCAATCATCTCATGAAATTCAGGGACGCCCAATTAGTGATCAAGAAACTAATTTCCTCAGACGCAAGTGCCTCGAGTCAGCACTAATCGCTGTTTCGAATACAATTAAATAAAACAAAGGCAGCTTCACCATCTCTGAAGTCTTAGCAAGAATCCTCCTGAATTTTTATTTAACTGCATTACGCACCAATATTGGACTTCTGCTATGTACATACTGGACTAGTGCGATGTGAACATCAGCATCACTCCAGACTCCAAGCCATGAAATTGTGTAGTCTTATACAGTGCATACGTATATACAATTTTTTTCTTTATTATATAAAGTACTGGTACCCCTTTTATATGCAAATATGAGTGGAAAGAAGAATTGCAATGACACTGAGCATTCTAGTAAGCATAAATGGTTAACATTAGATGAAAAACTAAAAATTATAAAACATGAAGGTGCATTGTAAGCTAAAATAGCCCATGAGTGTGTTGAAAACTGATCATGCTTACTTTCCTGAATAAAAGAAAGTGCTATACATACAAAAAAAATAAGTTTTTAATGAGGAAGTACTGTATACAATTATTTAATATTTCATCTGAATAAATACTGTAATGTTGAAAGTCATGCTATACGTATAGTATTAGTGTTTAATATTTTTCTAAATGATGATGATAATATTGAAGTATTAATTCTGAAATAGTCTTCAGGGCCTGATGGAAAGTCTGCTGGCTCCATCTTCTACGAAAACCTATGCTTTAAGGCAGTGAATCAGTCTATAGGCCGAGCTATCCGTCACAGGTATGTATGGTGATACAATACTGGTTTGAACTTTCAGTAGCAGTATATTTTTGTTGTGTAATGAGTTGTGAGATGGTATTCAAATTTAATCCATGGAAAGGGAAGAATACAGCCAGCTCAGTTCTTCATATCAAGAATTTTTCATCTCTTGAGGGGCCCATTTAAAATCTCGTATCTAAAAACAAGGGTTTGATCTGGGACCAAGCCGTTAGGGCAGTGGCTCTTTTATATTGAATGTAAAATATTGGGTAAACCACCTTGGAAAAAATTAACTGAAATTAGGTATAGAAAATAGGTTCCAAGTACCAAACAATTTTTTCATGATGAATTTTCAGTAACATTCTCATTTGGCATTTATTGTACTTACTGATCACATTACTGTACTGAGAAGATCATGATTTATTTACAAGGTCTAGAGAAAATTTTAAGAGGGGTGGTGAGGTTATCAACCAATAGGCATTGTGTGCATGAGTACTCTTAGGAATAGCTCAGACTTAGCATAGGAAAAATGGTTGTGGGTGTAAAATTTGTAGAGGAAAGAAGGGATAAGTAGTAGTATGACCAATATTTGTCAAGAAGTGTACTGTGAGTTAAAAATGGAAGTCCTGTAGTAAAAACAGGTTTTAGTATTGGTACTTTGCCCTTCAGCGTTGCTCTTAAGTGATACACTCTGTGTAAAATTTCCTTCAGGAATGACTATGCCAGCATCCTTTTATTAGATCATCGGTACTGTCGCCCATCATCCATACAGGCACTGCCAGAATGGATATCCAAGCATGTGCAACCATGTACCAAGTTTGGTCAAGCATTTAGCTTACTGAGGAAGGTATTCAAACATTCCTATTTGCATTTTTCATCTATCCTGGCAGTATGATAAGACAATACAATATAATGTATTTGAAAACCACATTAAAGTTGATAAAAAAAATTGATTAATTACAGATTTCTGAATATACTAAATAGTTATTTTTTATAATATTAGTTATTTATAACCTTTCTTTATGTAGTTTTTTGCAGATAAGAAGATACTCTCAACTACCTAGAAGAAATCTATTAGTAACCTGTTTAAAAAGTCAATACATACTGTATATATGTACAGCCTCTCCTCATTTAACGACGGAGTTCCGTTCCTGAGACCACGTCATTAAATGAATTTGTTGCTATACAAGGAGCATACTATAATGGCAGTGAGTTTGTGTCAACCATCTTTGATATTGTTTTAATGTCATCTTTGCACGATTTATAACATTTCTGGTATATTTTTAAATGTTTATACAGTAGTGTACTGTACAGTGGACCCTCAGTTAACGATATTAATCCGTTCCAGAGAGCTTGTCCTTAGCCGATTTTATCGTTATCCCAATTAATTTTCCCCATAAGAAATGATGAAAATCCAATTAATCCGTTTCAGACACCCAAAAGTATTAACAAAAAATCTTTTTTTTTAAAGATTAAATATAGAGATACAGAAAACAATGACAAATACAATATAAAGCACTAATAAAATGGATAAATGAACGTTTAACATCACACTTACCTTTATTGACTCTTGTTGGTGTATGGAAGACAGGAGGCGAGAGAAAGGCAAGTTTATTATGTTTCAATATGACACTAATATCATCTCTATGGTTTATTTATCTATCACAATTCATCTAATATGACATAATAAACAATATTAAAAACATAGAAACATGATATGTACTCTAGAATGAATAAAATATGTCACAATGTATGTGAGGAGTAAAGTGATGGATGTGTTGTTGTTTGGCTTATAAAGGCCACTGAGAGAAGCTGTACATATTAGTGGTGGTGGAGGTGGCAGCAGAACCCACCACCATTATTCACACTTAAACAATGTATGTAATTTATAAATAAGAAAGATTTACATTTTAATTTATAACTAAAAAATATTTACATTTCATTTATAAATAAGTTTATTCAGGTATACATAAATACAGTTACATACATAGATTATCATACATAGCAGCATGTGTGTAAAGTATCTAGGATAACCCAAAAAAGTCAGAGTGACTTATTTCCATTGGGGTCCTTTTATATTTACACATATTTACTTTTATACTCACACTTATATTTACACTTGCCTTGGAGGAGATGTTAGTTTAATTCGTTAGTTTGATGGAGATGCTGGCAGAGGTTTAGGGTGGTGGAAGGTAGCAGGGCGGTTTATGTTCATTGGCCCTGTACACATCCAACAACATTGGAGAATTACTTTCGTGTTGTTTTTCTTTCACTTACTCGCTTAACTTACTTGCTACAATGTTAATTCTACATTTTATCACTGGCTGGCACTATAGCCTTTATCGATACCTGCTGCTTTAGTATCATACATGTCGTAGAATCACTGAATCACTGCAGAAGGCACATTCTTCCCTCTCTCTTCCTCCTCCACTTTGGTACTTTGCTACGAGTTTTTCTTGAATTCTATTGTGTTTCTTTCCTTCTTTACCACAGGGCTGGCACTAGAAGCTTTCTTTGGGCCCATGGTGGCTTATTTAGCAGTTACAAGCACTAAAAACAATGGAATAATATAAAATATATCACATGTATGCGTGGAATTGTCCTCACTGGCTTGTAAATAATGGCACACTGGCTGTACATGGATACATGGAGTGGTTGCCTGAGTGGACATGTTCAGGACGAATGTCCTTAACCGAGTTCTTGTTCGGTAACCAAGCCAATATTTTGACACAAAAAGTATCGCTATCCGATGGCATCATTAACTGAGGGTCCATTGTATATTGAAATAAACAGAATACTGTAGAGGATATCAGCCCTAATATACATTATTTAGGTATGAATACTAGTCAGAGCCTGTCGTAAGTCCGAGGCATCGGTAAATGAGTACGTTGCTAAGTGAGGAGAGGCTGTATATAAATTTTATAGTGCATATTCCTACAAATACTTCAACCATATAAGATATAGACATTACTTAAGCCTAATATGTATTTGAAACAAACTTGAAAATCTGTAGAACATGAAAAAATGGCTATTGTGTTTTATGCTTTAGAAAAAAAATAGAGAGATTACTGGATGAAAATTAGATTACCAACACTTGTGTAAAAATGTAAATGAACGCCAGAGTTTAATCTATTTGATGCTGTTTTGTTCGTGGGTAAAATAATATGTAATCTCTCAAATTTGGAAGCCAAGTTAAAAGTGTATTCCAGAGAGAATTTAAAGCAGTATAATAACACAACTTTCTTTTACTTTCATTTATTTATTTATTTGTTTGCCTTAATCCTGCCTCTAACTTTCAACAGGCTTACATGACATAGTGTAGCTTCGATATATCTATTTGCGAACCTTTTATGTATTTTCAATTCGTTTATGATTTCAAGACTAGCATCATGCCAGTTATGATTACTGTTATATTTAAGGAAAAGCATTAAATTTGTAGGGCTCAAACAGCACCTGGGGAATGGGAGACAGTCAGGTTCAGTCCAAGGAAGGACAGGTTCAATTCATTGGATCAGGAGCCCCTCTGGCATAAAGGAACAACTGTTGAGAATTCATGTAGCACCTGGATAATGGGAGGCACTAAATCCCTTTTGGATTTAGTGCTTAAATTGATATTTAGGTTTAGTCCAAGGATGGGGAGGTTTATGTATTATTAAATGAGTTATACACATTAATGACTGGAGCAATAAAGGTCTCAGATGACTAGAGCATGTAAATAATTACAGGGGGTGGAAATAGAGCTTGATACCTTACAGCTCCTAGACAGAACCTTGGTCAAAAGCTAGGAGGTAAAGTATTATGTTATTTTATTTATTTGATCATCTCTTTATGCCAACGACATGTAGCACATGTAGGCGCTGACTATCAGCATGTAGCACCCTCTCCAGAATGCTAATGATCATGCTTCCCACTGGGCCACCTCTTGTGGGTATAAATTTTGCTACTACAACACATCAGCTTACTTTCAAAAGATGCCCTGTTGTAAGTCAAGACTGTTCTGTACCTGTGTAGTTTTTGTATCCCTGAACTGGATATGATCAGATTTCTTGGTCTTCTGTTTGATCACTGAATGTCTTGGAAGTCTCGTAATCTCCCTGAAAACTGCATGTTAAAGCTTCGTGAAACTCCTTAAAACCCAAGCCTGCCTACCCTGGGAGGCTGATAGATGCACTTTTTTTCCACTGTCATCTTGTCTAAACTAGACTTTGATGACCACCTATATTCTTCAGCTTCTCATTACCCATTCATCATCACAGGTGTGAAGGCTTACTCAGCCCTGTAATAACTTCAGACAGTATTACCAAGGCTGGCTCCTCCTCAGGAAAATTAATGAATAGAAAAAGAAATAATAACAGACAAACATAAACACTTTATTATATAGAAAATATAAAACACTTAAATATGAAATATTAATCCTACATTAAAGAAAATGAAAAATGAAAAATATAAGTGATAACCGAATTCAACACTAATATATATATAGGGGTGTCTGGTGTTGGTGACACTGTGTTGTTGAAATCGTAGCCGTTGCTGATGATGGGGGGGGGGTCACACGTTCTTTACCGCTGCAATGATGAGGGATTACGTCCTGCAATTTCATACAGGTGCACAGGTAATTAAATCCAAAAAGGGGAAGTCTCAGGACGTTAGTCCATCTCCACCAGTTCTTCTCGTTGATTGACAGGTGACCCTCTCTGTCATCCAAGCTGAAAAGATAGACAGGTTACCCACTGCTTAACCCTTTCAGGGTCCGTCCCGTAGATCTACGGCTTTACGTTCAGGGTCCAAACCGTAGATCTACGCCATGAGCTCAGCTCTCACTGATAAACTGTGAGTGGTACATTTGGGCCTAGATATGAGAGAATACATCTATGTGGTATGTGTGCACCACATAAAACAGATCCTCCAGCACACTGTGTATAATGAGAGAAAAAAAATGAAATCATGATTTTTCGATTAAAACAGCAACTTTGCAGTGTTTTTTCGTATGTTTTTTATAGTTGTATTTGCGATTTCTTGGTCTCATTTGATAGAATGGAAGACATATTACAGAAATAGAGATGATTTTGATTGGTTTTAGCACTGGAAATGGCTTGAAACTGAGCTCAAAGTAGCAGAAATGTTAAATTTTTGCCGATATTCAAGAGTAAACAAACGACCTCACACGTCTAATACACGTCAGCTGGTGGGTCTAATATACATTCACAAATATGGTGATGATATTTATACAATTATTACAGTATTGCATAACAGTAAATCTTCTATTTTTTGGTGTGAATAAAAATTCATTATGTGAATAAAAAATCAAAATGGAATTTATTTGTAAAGCCTCAAAACATAACTAATGAACAGAGGAAATGTTAGTTTAGTGCCAGGAATGCCTACATTGTTCATTCTGGACCCTATTTTGAAATTGGAATATTTTAAACTTTGTGTTAAATTGGCCAAATTAACAATTTCCGATCACTTTATTTTGTAGTTGAAACAGTTGACTTGGCGATTTCTTGTGCTCAATCGATAGAATAGAAGTAATACTAGTGAAATAGCTAAGAATTTGGTTGATTGGAATAATGTAATTGGCCTAAAATGGGAGTCAAAGTCGGCAAAATCGCCGATTCGTAAATATCGCTGACACATAAAATATCCGCGAGAGCATAATTTCGTCAATTTTCCACCAAATTTCGTACTTTTTGTTTTATTACCTTCACAAAAAGATTCTCTACGATTTCATAAGAAAAAATAACAAATTTTTTTTTTGAAAATTCTTGGACACTGGTGCGTGACTCCAGATTTGGGCCTTGGACCCTGAAAGGGTTAAATAATCACTCTCCATGATAAGTACAATACCTAAAAGATGTGGTGATTATTACAAAAGTCAACATAGAGCAAGGCTGAAAAGACTAAGTTTATTATTGGTCAAAAGTGAAGCTTTCAACCCATAAATCCACTAGAATATAAGGCAGGCATGTACTTACAGTAGTGCTGGGAGTTGTGAGTCTGGTGATAACTGTTTGGACCAGAGCCCCACACGTCACCTTTCCGGGGGGGGGGGGGGAGGAGGAGGGGAAGGGATAGCGGGAGCTAGACTGACCCTACCTTAACAAGCAGCCGGCAGTCAAACTATCACTTTCGGGGTGGGGGGAAAAAGGCGGGAATAGCGGGAGCTTGACTTACCCTACCTTAATGAAAGTGCCCTTCTTCTACGCACTGATATTCCGTACCATCAGCTATTTGTTCGTACTTCGCTGCATTACACAGCAGCCCGTATCCACTTGCATAGGTGGTATACACTCTGTTCTTTGTATCTCTCTCCTTCTCGGGCATTATCTATCCCAGATATTGCCTTTCTTGTTTCGTCATTACCGCCACCACTTCTGTTACTTGGCGATTTTAATGCCCATCATTTCCTCTGGGGGGATCTCACTGTGATTCCAGTGGCATTCAGTTTGAGGCTTTTCTTGCTACCCTCCCCCTCCATGTTTTAAATACAGGTGCTCACACCCATTTTGATCCTTGGACTCACTCTCTCTTGCATCTATCTCTCAATCTGCTCTTCCCCCGCCGCATTAGACTTCACCTTTTCTGTTCTCCCGGATTTACATGACAGCGATCATTTCCCAATCATTCTTACTTCCCCTTCATATTCACCACCTCTTCGTAACCCATGCTGGCAATTTGATCAGGCAAATTGGAACCTTTACTCACAACTAACTGTTTTTAGTGAGGTTCCTTCTTCGTCCTCCATTGATGAGCTTTTACACCTCTTCTCGTCCTCCATTTTAACCGCAGCTTCTCACTCTATACCCCAAACTTCGGGCAGGCATTCTCAGAAATGTGTGCCTTGGTGGTCTCCTGCTTGTGCTGATGCAGTACGTTTGAAACGCACTGCGTGGGGCAGGTACCAGTACAATAGAACCAAGGAGAGACTTCTTGATTTTAAGCAGAAGCGTGCGATCGCTTACCGTGTCATCTGTGACATTAAATGCACTTGCTGGCGAGATTATGTCTCCACCATCACCTCTGCTTCCTCTTTGAATGCAGTCTGGAAAAAAAAGTACGAAAACTAAGTGGTAAATATTCTCCTGACCCGGCTCCTGTTCTGCGGGTTGCCGGTGTTGATATAGCAAACCCACTAGATGTTGCCAATGAAATTGTTAATCATCTGGTCTGTATTTCTCAGGGGCTCCATCTATGCCCCTCGTTTCTTTCCTCAAAGTCTGCCAGAGAGTTATCACCCTTGGACTTTTCTTCTCTCTGAGAAGAACAGTATAATGTGCTTTTTACACTTCAGGAGCTGGAGGCAACACTCTCAGCTTGCCGATCATCGGCAGCTGGGCCCGACGACATTCATATTCATATGCTACAACATTTTCATCAGTCAGCCCTTGCAGTCTTATTACGCCTTTTCAATCTTATTTGGTCACAAGGAGTTCTTCCACAGCTGTGGAAATCTGCCATTGTTCTCCCTTTCTGCAAACTGGGTACTACGGGACATGAAGCCTCCCACTATCGTCCCATTGCTCTTACCAGTGCAGTTTGCAAAGTGATGGAACGCCTGGTAAATAGACGTTTAGTATGTTATTTAGAGACACACAACAGTCTCTCCACTCGTCAATATGGCTTTCGTAAGGGTCGTTCTACCATAGACCCCTTACTACGCTTGGATACGTATGTTCGTAATGCCTTTGCGAATAACCACTCGGTTATTGCCATATTTTTTGACCTTGAGAAGGCATATGACACAACTTGGAGATATAATATTTTGGCCCAAGCCCACTCCTTAGGCCTTCGAGGCAATCTACAATCTACCATCCTTCCTTAAGAACTTTTTAACTGACAGACATTTCCGTGTTCGGGTTAATAATGTGCTCTCCCCGGACTTTATCCAAGCTGAAGGTGTCCCCCAGGGATGTGTTCTGAGCGTAACACTTTTTCTCCTTGCTATAAATGATTTGACCTCTAGTCTTCCATCCAATATTTGGTCATCACTCTATGTTGATGACTTCGCTATTGCCTGTGCAGGCGCTGACTGTCACCTCATTACAGTTTCTCTCCAGCATGCGGTCGACCGTGTTTCCAATTGGGCCACCATGCATGGGTTTAAAATTTCCAGTACCAAAACTCACCAAATTACTTTCACTAGACACTCTGTCATCTCCGATCATCCTTTATACCTCTATGGCACCCTTATCCCTGAACGTGATACAGTCAGGTTTCTAGGCCTCCTCTTTGACTGTAGGTTATCCTGGAAACCAGCGCTGTATAGCCCTTGTGGCTTAGCGCTTCTTTTTGATTATAATAATAATATCCTGGAAACCTCGCATTACCTCTCTGAAGACAACTTGTCACAGCCGGCTGAATCTTCTTAAAACCCTTGCTCATCTTTCATGGGGAGCTGATCGTCGAACTCTCCTTCGCCTACATTCCACCCTCATTTTATTGAAACTTGACTATGGTGACCAGATCTATTTAGCTGCCTCTCCTGCTACTCTATCTAGCCTCAACCCTATTCATCACCAAGGATTACGTTTATGCCCCTCTTCAAGGGGGGCTCCTTGGCGTGGTGAAGAGGCTCTTGGTCTGAGGAATTAGACCTATCGGTCTTCTTCCTCAGACCGAACCTAATTACCCCCCAATCTCCCCTCCCCTATCCCATCCTCCCCATCCTCCCCTTTTTCCTTTCCTCCTCCTCCTCCCCACTCCTCCCTTTTGCCCTTCCTCTTTTTGTCCTTTGGGATTTCTCCCACAGGCGCGCTAGTTCCTAGGTAGGAGAAAGGACACCGGGGTCCATCCCATTCCGTTGAGGTTTCTTGGCGGTGGCGTAGTTTGCCGTGGAATCTGGATTGCCTAGGGATGTCCCGATCCCTCTCCGGTATCCCGGAGTAGCTTTGGGTGTCTTTTGGGCGACGGGTGTAGCTCTGGAAGCCACCTTTCGGATTCCGGGGGTGGTGGTTGAAGGAGGTATGCTTTGTGGCGGATATCCGGCCGCCCTCTCTTTTGTCCACCGAGGTAGCTCGGCAGATGTGAGGTTGCTATCCCAGATTGCTGGTTTACTGGCATGAAGGGTAGGGTATGGCACGGGTTCCATGCTGCATCTGCGCTACTAGCGGTGTCGAGTCCTCTTGGGCGCGGAGGGAGATTTCTGGCCCTTTCATCCCTCCTAGGAACTATCCCTCCCCGGTCCCCCCTTTTTTTTTCTTTTTTTTATTTTTATTTTCTTTTCTTTCTTTTTTTTTCTTAAAAACAAAAAGAAAGAAGTAACCTAACCATGGCAGCCCTAGTCCATGAACCTGGTACCCCCGGGCCCCTTCTTGATACCGCACCCCGTTCTGACCCCGCCTCGTCTTTGGACCACTCTTCAGACATTCCTCATGCCTCTGTACCTATTGCCGGTGCTGTTTCCTCACCCGCTTCAGGTACTGAGGCCTCGACTGACTCCTTCGATTTATCAGACCTTCGCTCTCCTCTGACTATGCTTCCGGCCTCTCCCTCTACGGTGCGGCAATTTTCAAATCGCCGACCCGTTCCACGTCGGACCAACTCTGGTCCCACGCCTAAACGTCAACGACAATTACCTGCTGATGATACTTCTCCACCTTCACCTTCTCGTTCTTCTCAGAAACGATCGACACGTCCTTCACTACCTTTCCACGCTCAGTTTCAGACTGAACAGTGGACTAAATTCTTCACTTTACGACCAACTTCCTCTACTGCCTATCTTTCTGACCATAGTATTGGCAAGGCACTCCTACGCCATGTTGGTAAAGATATTTCTTTTCATGCTCTTAAGAGCGGTACGCGCATCATTACCGTACAGAATGCTACCCAGGCTCGTGAGCTCTCTCGTCTTACCCATATAGATACTGTTCCTGTCACCCTTGAAAAACATCATTCCCTCAATTCTTGTAGTGGTACCGTTATTCTGCCCCATACCATAGTTCAACAAAATTTCCAGACATGTGGCACCGACATTCTAGAACAGCTGGAACTCCAAGATCTCCCAATCCTCAAGGTAGACACTTACGTTCTTCCTGCCCGTGGGCGGAGACGATACCCTAGCAATGTGGCTCGTTTAACTTTTGACAGCCGAGAACTCCCATCCTCCGTTTATATAGCAGGACATCGGTTACAAGTTCGAAAGGTGATCCCTACACCACAACAGTGTAGAAATTGCTGGCGATTTGGCCATCCAGCGAAATATTGCAGATCTATCGCCGAATGCCCAGTCTGTGGTGCCGATGACCATTCTAATACGTCTTGCAATCGATCTCCCTCTTGCCTTAACTGTCATGAGGCTCACCCTTCGTACTCTCGCCGTTGTCAGGTCTATTTAAACGAGCGGGAAATCCGTTACCTCAAAGAGACAGAAGGTCTCCCTTATGCCATGGCAGTTTCTCATCTCCGCCTCCAAGGGAGACTCCCACGTGTTTCTTATTCCCGTGTTTCAAAACGTCCCCCCACTTCTGGTATCCCATCTTCTACACCCACCTCTGTGGTTACCTCTCCCATAATCACTCCTGTATCTAATCCTTTTGCTGTCCTCGGCTCAGACGTCCCTACTTCAACGCCTCAGTCTAATCTCGCTTCTTCGAGTTCTCTCTTACAAGCCTCAGTATCGACGAGACCTCGTACGACACCTCTTCCCAATCGTCCCTCTACTTCTCAAAAGTCAAAAAAAGGTCCGGTAACACCTCCTACCCATCTTCCACCTCCTCATTTTACCCTCCCTGTCTCTGTCCCTAGTTCTTCCCCTCTCACTGGCTCAGTTACAAGTGCAGAGGTTCACCCTCCTCCTCGTAATGTACCTTCCTCCCCTGTTCCCTCCCAAGTTTCTTCCTCTTCTGCCACCTCCCAGGTTCCTGTCTCTTCTGTCCCCTGCCACGCTTCTCCAGTTCCCTCCACCCTTTCGCCCCCCCCTACCTTGGTACAGTCCAATACAGTTCCAATCTTTACTCATCCTCCCCCTACCATTCCCAATATTGTCTCCCATACGACATCTCTGAATTCCGAAACACTTGAAGCAATCTCTGAATATATTGCAGAGACCAAACCATCAATGGACACTGATCCACCTTCCGCTCTTCCTCTCTCCTCTGCTCCATCTGCGCAACTCCTTTCTTCACAGCGCACCGTTCCTTCGCTGCTTGAACATTTTCCACTGCCTCCGCATGTGGACTTTTCTAACCCTTCTAGTCCGTAGGAACCCTTACCTGCGGATTTCAAGTATCTTTATCATTGCCAATCATGGCCTTTTTACAGTGGAATATACGCGGCCTCAGGGGTAATCGGGGTGAGCTTCAGATGTTACTCTCCCAGTTTGCCCCTGTTGGTGTTTGCTTACAGGAACCAAAATTACACTCTGCTGTTATTTCTCACATCTCAGGCTATAATTTATTGTATTCTTCAGATCCTTTTCCTGATGGGACCTTTAATGAAAGTGCCCTTCTTCTCCGCACTGATATTCCGTACCATCAGCTATTTGTTCATACTTCGCTGCATTACACAGCAGCCCGTATCCACTTACATAGGTGGTATACGCTCTGTTCTTTATATCTCTCTCCTTCTCGGGCATTATCTATTCCGGATTTTGCCTTCCTTGTTTCGTCATTACCGCCACCGATTCTGTTACTTGGTGATTTTAATGCCCACCATTTCCTCTGGGGAGGGTCTCACTGTGATTCCCGTGGAATTCAGTTAGAGGCTTTTCTTGCCACCCACCCCCTCCATGTTTTAAATACAGGTACTCACACCCATTTTGATCCTCGGACTCATACTCTCTCTTGCATCGATCTCTCAGTTTGCTCTTCCTCCGCCGCATTAGACTTTACTTGGTCTGTTCTCCCGGACTTACATGACAGTGATCATTTCCCAATCATTCTTACTTCCCCTTCATATTCGCCACCTCTTCGCACCCCACGCTGGCAATTTAATCGGGCAAATTGGAACCTTTACTCACACCTGACTGTTTTTAAAGAGGTTCCTTCTTCGTCCTCCATCGATGAGCTTTTACACCTCTTCTCGTCCTCCGTTTTCACCGCAGCTTCTCATTCTATACCCCAAACTTCGGGCAGGCATTCTCAGAAATGCGTGCCTTGGTGGTCTCCTGCTTGTGCTCGTGCAGTACGTTTGAAACGCGCTGCATGGGGCAGGTACCGGTACAATAGAACCACAGAGCGACTCCTTGATTTTAAACAGAAGCGTGCGATCGCTCGCCGTGTCATCCGTGACGCTAAACGCACTTGCTGGCGAGATTATGTCTCCACCATCACCTCTGCTTCCTCTATGAGTGCAGTCTGGAAAAAAGTACGAAAACTGAGTGGTAAATATTCTCCTGACCCGGCTCCTGTTCTGCGGGTTGCCGGTGTTGATATAGCAAACCCACTAGATGTTGCCAATGAAATTGGCAATCATCTGGTCCGTATTTCTCAGGGACTCCATCTATGCCCCTCATTTCTTTCCTCAAAGTCTGCCAGAGAGTTAGCACCCTTGGACTTTTCTTCTCTCAGAGAAGAACAGTATAATGTGCCTTTTACACTTCAAGAACTGGAGGCAACACTCTCAGCTTGTCGATCATCGGCAGCTGGGCCCGACGACATTCATATTCGTATGCTACAACATTTACATCAGTCAGCCCTTGCAGTCCTATTACACCTTTACAATCTTATTTGGTCACAAGGAGTTCTTCCACAGCTGTGGAAATCCGCCATTGTTCTCCCTTTCCGCAAACCAGGCACTACGGGACATGAAACCTCCCACTATCGTCCCATTGCTCTTACCAGTGCAGTTTGCAAAGTAATGGAACGTCTAGTAAATAGACGTTTAGTGTGGTATTTAGAGACACACAACAGTCTCTCCACTCGTCAATATGGCTTTCGTAAGGGACGTTCTACCATAGACCCCTTACTGCGCTTGGATACGTATGTTCGTAATGCCTTTGCGAATAACCACTCAGTTATTGCCATATTTTTTGACCTTGAGAAGGCATATGACACAACTTGGAGGTATAATATTTTAGCCCAAGCCCACTCCTTAGGCCTTCGAGGCAATCTACCATCCTTCCTTAAGAACTTTTTAACTGACAGGCATTTCCGTGTTCGGGTTAATAATGTGCTCTCCCCGGACTTTGTCCAAGCTGAAGGTGTCCCCCAGGGATGTGTTCTGAGCACAACACTTTTTCTCCTTGCTATTAATGATTTGGCCTCTAGTCTTCCATCAAATATTTGGTCATCACTCTATGTTGATGACTTTGCTATTGCCTGTGCAGGCGCTGACTGTCACCTCCTTACAGTTTCTCTCCAGCATGCAGTCGACCGTGTTTCCAATTGGGCCACCACACATGGGTTTAAATTTTCCAGCACTAAAACCCACCAAATCACTTTCACTAGACGCTCTGTCATCTCTGATCATCCTTTGTACCTCTATGGCTCACGTATCCCTGAACGTGATACAGTCAAGTTTCTGGGCCTCCTCTTTGATCGTAGGTTATCCTGGAAACCTCACATTACCTCTCTGAAGGCAACTTGTCACAGCCGGCTGAACCTTCTTAAAACCCTTGCTCATCTTTCGTGGGGAGCTGATCGTCGAACCCTCCTTCACCTACATTCCACCCTTATTTTATCGAAACTTGATTATGGTGACCAGATCTATTCAGCGGCATCTCCTGCTACTCTCTCTAGCCTTAACCCCATTCATCACCAAGGATTACGTTTATGCCTTGGTGCTTTTCGCTCTTCCCCTGTCGAAAGCCTCTATGCAGAAGCGAACGTTCCATCCTTATCCGATCGCCGTGATGCCCATTGCCTGCGCTACTATGTACGCTCTCATGATCTCCACAATCCTTCCATTTATAGAATGGTCACTGATATTAGTAGACATTCTTTATTTGTTCGCCGCCCCTGCTTACTCCGTCCCTTCTCTCTTCGCCTTCATTCGCTCTTGTCTTCTCTTCAACTACCACCTTTCTATGTACATGTAGCATCTCACTTTTCCCTACCCCCCTGGGAGGTCCCAGCTGTTCGAGTCTGTTCTTTCTCCCTCCCTTGCTCGAAAGCCCAACTGTCTACGGTCGCTTCCCGCTCTCTTTTTCTTGACCACTTTCACTCTCATTCTCATGCCATTGCTGTGTACACAGATGGCTCTAAGTCTTCTGACGGCGTAGGATTCGCAGCAGTGTTTCCGGACAGCGTCGTACAAGGGCATTTACTATCTTCAGCTAGTATTTTTACTGCTGAATTATATGCCATCCTTACAGCACTTATCCGTATTGCATCTATGCCTGTGTCATCATTTGTGGTTGTCTCAGACTCCCTTAGTGCTTTACAGGCTATACAAAAATTTGATACACCTCACCCCTTAGTCCTCCGTATCCAACTTTGGCTACGCCGCATCTTTACTAAGCATAAAGATATTGTTTTTTGTTGGGTCCCTGGTCATGTTGACGTACAGGGCAATGAACAGGCAGACACTGCTGCGCGGTCAGCAGTACATGACCTACCAGTTTCTTACAGAGGTATTCCATGTACGGACTATTTTGCTGTAATATCTTCCCACCTTCACACCCGTTGGCAACAACGTTGGTCTACTATGCTCGGCAACAAACTTCAGTCTATTAAACCGAGTATAGGTTACTGGCCGTCTTCTTATCACCAATGTCGAGGTTGGGAGACTACTCTCTCCCGTCTTCGCATTGGCCATACTCGTCTTACTCATGGATATCTCATGGAGAGGCGTCTTGCTCCTCTCTGTGAGAATTGCCAAGCTCCATTATCAGTCAGCCACATTCTGTTGGACTGCCCACTTTATCAACGAGCACGCAGAATTTACCTCTGTCGTCGTCTTCGCCCCGCTGCTCTCTCTTTACCTTCCCTTCTCGCTGATGGACCCACCTTTCATCCGGACTCTCTTATTGACTTTTTGACAACGACTGACTTACTTCACAAATTCTAATACTTTCAGCCCTTTCTACTTGTATCTCTTGCTACCCTCTACCCCCGTACTATCCCCTGCCCCGCTGTTTTCTGTAACCTGCTGATCATCCCCCCTCCCTCCTGCCATCCAATTCCCTTGCTTCCTTCCCTACCCTGCAGCGCTGTATAGCCCTTGTGGCTTAGCGCTTCTTTTTGATTATAATAATAATACGTTTATGCCTTGGTGCTTTTCGCTCTTTCCCTGTTGAGAGCCTCTATGCAGAAGCGAACGTTCCATCCTTATCCAATCGCCGTGATGCCCATTGCCTTCGCTACTATGTACGCTCTCATGATCTCCGCAATCCTTCCATTTATAGAATGATCACCGATATCAGTAGACATTCTTTATTTGTTCGCCGCCCCTGTTTGCTCCGTCCCTTCTCTCTTCGCCTACATTCACTCTTGTCTTCTCTTCAATTTCCACCTTTCTATGTTAATGTAGCATATCACTTTTCCCTACCCCCCTGGGAAGTTCCAGCTGTTCGAGTCTATTCTTTCTCACTCCCTTGCTCGAAAGCCCAACTGTCTACAGTAGCTTCCCACTCTCTTTTTCTTGACCACTTCCACTCTCATTCTCATGCCATTGCAGTGTACACAGATGGCTCTAAGTCTTCTGACGGCGTAGGATTCGCAGCATTGTTTCCGGACAGCATCGTACGACGGCATTTACTATCTTCGGCTAGTATCTTTACTGCTGAATTGTATGCCAATCTTGCAGCACTTATCCATATTGCATCTATGCCTGTGTCATCATTTGTGGTTGTCTCAGACTCTCTTAGTGCTTTACAGGCTATACAGAAATTTGATACACCTCACCCCTTAGTCCTCCGTATCAAACTTTGGCTACGTCGTATCTCTACCAAGCATAAAGATATTGTTTTTTGTTGGGTCCCTGGTCATGTTGACGTACAGGGCAATGAACAGGCAGACACTGCTGCGAGGTCAGCAGTACATGACCTACCAGTTTCATACAGAGGTGTTCCATTTACGGACTATTTTGCTGCAATAGCTACCCACCTTCACACCCGTTGGCAACAACGTTGGTCTACCCTGCTCGGTAACAAACTTCAATCTATTAAACTGAGTATAGGTTACTGGCCGTCTTCTTGTCACCAGTGCCGAGGTTGGGAGACTACTCTCTCCCATCTCCACATTGGCCATACTCGTCTTACTCATGGATATCTCATGGAGAGGCGCCCTGCTCTTCTTTGTGAGAATTGTCAGGTTCCATTATCGGTCAGCCACATTCTGTTAGACTGCCCACTTTATCAACGAGCACGCAGAATTTACCTCCAACGTCGTCTTCACTCCGCTGCTGTCTCTTTACCTTCCCTTCTCGCTGATGGACCCACCTTTCATCCGGACTCTCTCATTGACTTTTTGACAACAACAACTGACTGTCTTCACAAACTCTGATGTTACCTTCAGCCCTTTCTACCTCGATCTCTTGCTACCCTCTACCCTGCACTATCCCCTGCCCCGCTGTTTTCTGTAACCTACTGATCGCCCCTCCCCCCTTCTGCCGCCCAATACCCTCGCTTCCTTTCCTACCCTGCAGCGCTGTATAGCCCTTGAGGCTTAGCGATTCTTTTTGATTATAATAATAATAATTCATTCAACTGATGAAGTCTACAGTGCAGACTGTGTTTCATCAATAGATATCTAGTGTTGCACATGTCTTGCTCATCAACTTCTTAATATTACATACCAGTCATAATATTATACATCCTTCTGTGTTCTTACATGTGATCTTTTCCTGTAGCTGTTCCTATAATTTTATTACGTTTCATAATAATAATCTTTCTCTCATGAATCACTTCTTGATCTTCATTTGCAAAAACATACAACACATTTAGTCTAAGAATATTAACTTAGTAGAGTTAATTACAATAATGAGAGCCAATTTTCTATAATGAATTTATTGTTGATAAATATTTTTGATAAGAAAATAACAATAATGAGAGTAAAAAAGAGATAGTGGCTAGAAATTTTACATGAAATACCATGAAAATTATCTAGCATGTAATAACTATGAGAATGGGACAGCAGCACAGTAACCTGAATGAGTAAGGTGGTGTCCTCACAAAATGCAGCTTGAACATGTATAGTAAAACATTTGCATTCATTCTGAACAAAACTGTTACATAATACCACATACAGTTAAGATATTTATCACATGACAAGGAATTTATTAATCAAAGTATACAGTAGCTGGATCATACTGTACTTTTTTTTAGATGCAGAAAAAATATATTTAATACATTACACACATTCATTGGAGGGGTCAAATATATTTTTTAAAATATATAATTTCCAAAGTTAACAATAACTGGGCATTCATATATTTTTATATATAGTTATGAGTGTGTATAAATTTAGAGAATGCAATTACAATATTAAAAACACCTTTTTCATAATATATTTACACACTTTGTAACAAACCAGTTTCATAAGGCGCCATAAAACTAATAATACAGGCATTGCTTCCATCATTTGTTCCCTTCCAAGAATTGACAAAGAATGGAATGGTTATTAAAACTGCTGCTGTCTGTAAATTAGGAACAAAATATTGATATATCATACATACATCAGTTGGGTGTAGATGAGGGGGTTGAGTAGGTGGGCCTTTTTAAAACTGGCAAGTTTGGAGGAGTTACTGGATACATTATACTGCCTACTGTTAACATCAATGCAACTTAAATGCAAGCTTTCTCGTCTGGTTTGTGGCATAACCTCATTTTGCAAACTACTGTGAATACTGCAGGGAAAGATTTATGGAAGAATTGAGGGTCAAGAGATTCTGAACCAATATTACTAACCAGTTTAGTAAAAAGAGCTGTATAGCCCTTGTGGCTTAGTGCTTCTTTTTGATTATAATAATTAGTAAAAAGAAATTTACTATATATTTTCTATTTGCATTTTTGTAGACGCTAAAGCAGCAGCATCAGTATTCTTATACAACAAACCCTCAATTTAACAAAGTAAATGGGAGGAGGGGGGTGTCCATTAAAGTCGACTGTTAAATCCAGATATTGCTCATCCACGATTGTAACAATGAGGAATAATTCTGGATTTAACATAGTCTATAAAATCTGATAATCAATTTGCCCAGCAGACTGAAACACCAATGGACCAAGTATGGATTCAACAGACTTTGTCTATTAACTCCAGAATTGTCCATCACAACAGATCATTCCAATTTAAGAGACTTTTTCCGTTAAATCTGAAATCAATTTACTCAGTGGACCATAAAAATAGACAATTCTAGTTCCAACAGACTTTGGCTATTATTCCTGGTTATATGGCCACAGATTTTTGTCCATTAAATCAGTCTTAAATTGAGGTTTTACTGTACAGTACTCTACAACTGGTACTGTATCAGGTTTATGAAGTTTCCCAAGTAATATTTTAACAACTCGAAAAAAATAATTAACAATTGAGCTGCAACATTACAACTGACTTTCATTCTTATTGGATTGTATAAAAGTAACCTAATCTTTTCAGTATTCAAACATATCATCAAACACTATTAGTAAAGATTTTCTAAAAAAAAATTAACTTGTCAAAACAAATAGGAATTCTCTTAACTAAATTTCAAGCATTACTCCACTGTCTGTCACACAGTATGTTACTACAATAACAAGTAACATCTCCTTTTTGCCCTCTAAGTTCTGTACAAAATGTTTTATTGTTGCCTGAACAGAATTCATGTGATATGCCATTGTAGTAAAGACATCTATACTTATTTAAAGATCAATGACATTACATCAACCATTTTAAACATACCAACTGTATGACAATGACAGAAGTATGTAAGCTAAATTCTAATAAATTTGAAATGGGACAGAATCTCTTAAATCTTCCCCATATATGCACCATCCTTTACCGTTTCACAGCAGACTAAACTTCCTTTATGGAAATTAGATCAGGAAACTAATAATGGTCCAAGGCATCCTTGGGAGTATAGGCATTTACACTTGCCTGTAGAGGTAATCAAATGCAGGACATATCTGCAATCAGGCATGATTGACTACTGGCTACCAGATAGAGAAAGAAAGCTACAGAGATAAATATATGAAGAAAAAAGTTCACTCTCTCAGTTTTGTAAACATTCCAATCACAAGTGCTTTTAATCTTCAAGAAAAGCATACCATATAAACTATTATTTTATTTCTCTCTATCTTGTAGCTATCACCTCCAAACTAATCAGTAAAAACTGTATATGATTATCTAGTACTGTAGTTACAGCCACCCCTCATATCACCATTGCTGGGCATTGTTCTTTGTTACAAGCTACCATACAATTTCCATTTAAGCTCCAGGCTTAACAGCATACGTATTTTAATACATAAAAATAACCACATCACTGGTTTCATGTCTTAATTGAAATGCCATAGTCCTACTTTGTTACTGACATATGCAGTAATATCCACAGACAGTACTGTTTCTTAGTAGTATATAAAATGTGTGCGTATGTACTAACATTGTACAGATACACAATGATCAGGCAGTGGATATTCATCAGCATAGTCTGTCAGTCTTTGGTTGGCCAGTGTAATTTACCAGCTCATTATGAAATAAAACTAATGAGAATATAACTTTCTGTGAAGCTACTAGGGTTACCATAGCATAATTTTATATATTCAATTAAGGGGCCACTTTTCCATAATCTGAATATGCACCATATTAGATAAATGCTTCTATATAAAATCCAACACTCAAAAAGTCATAAAAAAAATACTATATAAGTAATCTTGTAGAGGTTCAAATTAGTCTGTAATCTATGTCCTTAATATGGTATCACAACCACCAATGAATGAGTTAATATTCATTTATGTAGTTTGTCTTTATGACTTTCCCGAAACACTTCCCTTCTTCAAGCCACTGAAATCTGACAAATTATTTATAAAGTAATTTTTCATCAATCAAATGTTGCCCATGTGTTGTCACTTGCACCTCTAGTATCACTGTTTGATGTTGGTACCTTATTATTGTTTAATATTGTGTTATTGTTATTCCCTGCAATTGCTGTTTTAGAAGAGCTGTTTACTGTAAGTTTTTGGAAGTCCTTGGAAAAATCACCTAACAAGTCTCTCTGGGATAAACGTGGGGGTCGTTGTGGCTGGGCAGTGGTGTTAAGGGCTTTGTTGACTTGTGCAAATGGTGGCTCGAACTGAACATACTGGCCAGACCTGCCAGTCACTGCTCCTGTTGATGACTCCTCTGACCCATGGGACAGCATACTGCTTGCGAAAGCTGCTCCTGCATTCCCAGCTCGAGTCGTGCTTGGGAGGGAAGCCACCCCTGGAGGCTGGTGCTGATTGTAAATAGGGTTTTGACAACCAATGGGGGTACCCATACTAGTCTGTAAAGTTGACAATGGACGGTACTCAGACCCAGGTGGCTGGTAAGGGGACAATAGGCGATAATCTGAAGCGCGTTTTGGCGTAGCATTGGGTAGGCCAGTAGTGTTAATAGCTGTAGTGCGAGCAAGTGCTGGGTGAGGTGCAGTGGTGCCAGGTAGATGGGAGGTACTCAAACTGCCAACACCAACCCCCATGTCGCCAGCAACTGACATTCCTGTGGGTAACATTAGTGAAATAGGAAAAGAAACTTTTATCTACTAGGGCTGAAAATAATAACAATGCAGCAAAATGTTTATTACTTAGAATATATTTTTTAGTTCATCCCTTCATATCCTCTTCAAGGGGTGGCTCCTTGGCGTTGTGAAGAGGCTCTTGGTCTGAGGAATTAAACCTGTCGGTCTCCTTCCTCAGACTGAACCTAATTACCCCCCAATCCCCCCTTCCCTATCCCATCCTCCCCTTTTTCCTTTCCTCCTCCCCACCCCTCCCTTTTGCCCTTCCTCTTTTTGGCCTTTGGGATTTTTCCCACAGGCATACTAGTTCATAGGTAGGGGAAAGGGTACTGGGGTCCATCCCATTCCGTTGAGGTTCTTGGCAGTGGCATAGTTTACCATGGAATCTGGATCACCTGGGGATGTCCCGATCCTTCTCCGGTATCCCAGAGGGTGGCTTTGGGTGTCTTTCGGGCGACGGGTGTATCTCTGGAAGCCACCTTTCGGATTCTAGAGGTGGTGGCCGAAGGAGGTATGCTTTGTGGTGGATATCCAGCCGCCCTCTCTTTTGTCCACTGAGGTAGCTCAGCAGATGTGAGGTTGCTATCCCGGATTGCTGGTTTACTGGCATGAAGGGTAGGGTATGGCACGGGTTCCATGCTGCATTTGCGCTACTTGCGGTGCTGAGGTCCTCTTGGGCACGGAGAGAGATTTCTAGCCCTTTCATTCCTCCTAGGAACTATCCTTCCCCGGTCCCCCCCTTTTTTTATTCTTTTTTTTTTCTTAAAAACAAAAAGAAGTAACCTAACCATGGAGTGCCCAATCCATGACCTCGCTACCCCCGGACCCCTTCTTGTTACCGCACCCCATTCTGACCTCGCCTCGTCTTTTGACCACTCTTCGGACAGTCCTAAGGCCCCTGTATCTCTTGCTGGTGCTGTTTCATCACCCGCTTCAGGTGCTGGGGTTTCGACTGACTCCTTTGATTTGTCTGACCTCCGCTCTCCTTTGACTATACTTCCGGCTTCTCCCTCTATGGTGCGGCAATTTTCGAATCGCCAGCCCGTCCAACGTCGGACCAATTCTGGTCCCACTCCTAAATGTCAACGACAATTGCCCGATGATACTTCTTTGCCACCTTCTTGTGCTACTCAGAAAAGACCGACACATTGTACTCTACCTTTACACGCTGTTTCAGAATGCAAAATGGACTAAATTCTTTACTTTACGACCGACTTCCTCTATTGCTTATCTTTCCGACCATAGTATTGGCAAGGCACTCCTCCGCCATGTTGGTAGAGATATTTCCTTTCATGCTCTTAAGAGTGGTACGTGCATCATCACAGTCCAGAATGTTACCCAAGCTCATGATCTTTCTCTTCTTTCACATATCGATACTATTCCTATCACTATCGAAAAACATCATTCCCTCAATTCTTGTAGTGGTACTCTCATTCTGCCCCATACCATAGTCCTACAGAATTTCCAGACATGTGGCAATGACATTCTCGAACAGCTGGAACTTCAAGATCTCCCAATTCTCAAGGTAGACAATTATGTTCTTCCTGCCCGTGGGCGAAGATGATACCCTTGCAATGTGGCTTGTTTAACTTTTGACAGCCGTGAACTCCCATCCTCTGTTTATGTAGCAGGACATTGGTTACAAGTTCGAAAGGTGATCCCTACACTGCAACAGTGTAGAAATTGCTGGCGATTTGGCCACCCAGCGAAATATTGCAGATCTATAGCCGAATGCCCAGTCTGTGGTGCTGATGACCATTCTAAAATGTCTTGCAGTCGACCTCCCTCTTCCCTTGTCATGAGGCTCACCCTTTGTATTCTCGCTGTTGCCAGGTCTACTTAAATGAGCAGGAAATTCATTGCCTTAAAGAGGCAGAAGGTCTCCCTTATGCTATGGCAGTTTCTCATCTCTGCCTCCAAGGGAGACTACCCAGTGTTTCTTATTCCTGTGTTTCAAAACGTCCCCCCACTTCTGGGGTCCCATCTTCTGCAGCCTCCTCTGCAGCTGCCCCTCCTATAGTCACTCCTGTATCTAATTCTTTTGCTGTCCTGGGTTCAGACGTCCCTACTTCAACACCTCAGTCTGTTCTCACTTCTTCGTGTTTTCCCTCACAAACCCCAGTACCGACAAGACCTCGTACGACACCTCCTCCCAATCGTCCCTCTACTTCTCAGAAGTCAAAAAATCTCCTTCAATCCCTTCTTCCACCTCATTTTACCTTCCTGGTCTCTGTACCTGGGTCTTCCCCTCTCACTGGCTGTCAAGTGTGGAGGTTCACCCTCCTCGTACTGTGCCTTCCTCCCCTGTCCCCTCCAAAGTTTCTTCCTCTTCTGCCACCTCCCAGGTTTCTGCCTCTTCTGTCCCCTCCCACACTTCCCCAGTTCCCTCCACCCTTTTGCCCCCCCCCCCAACCTTGGTACAGTCCATTACAGCTCCGATCTTTACTCAAACTCCTCCTCCTTCCATCTCCAATATTGTCTCCCATACGAAGTCTCTGAACTCCGAAACACTTGAAGCAGTCTCTGAAAATATTGCAGAGATCAAACCATCAGTGGACACTGATCCACCCTCTGTTCCTTCTCTTTCCGCTTCTCCATCTGCGCAACTCCTTTCTTCACAGTGCACCGTTCTTCGCTGCTTGAACGTTTCTAACCCCTCTAGTCTGTAGGTACCCTTACCTGCGGATTTCTAGTATCTTTATCATTGCCAATCATGGCCTATTTACAGTGGAATATACGCAGCCTCAGGGGTAATCGGGGTGTTTGTTGGTGTTTGCTTACAGTAACCAAAATTACACTCTGCTGTTATCTATCCCACTTCAGCCTATAATTTATTGTATTCTTCGGATCCTTTTCCTGATGGGACCTTTAATGAAAGTGCCCTTCTTCTACGCACTGATATTCCGTACCATCAGCTATTTGTTCGTACTTCGCTGCATTACACAGCAGCCCGTATCCACTTGCATAGGTGGTATACACTCTGTTCTTTGTATCTCTCTCCTTCTCGGACATTATCTATCCTGGATATTGCCTTTCTTGTTTCGTCATTACCGCCACCACTTCTGTTACTTGGCGATTTTAATGCCCATCATTTCCTCTGGGGGGGTCTCACTGTGATTCCTGTGGCATTCAGTTAGAGGCTTTTCTTGCTTCCCACCCCCTCCATGTTTTAAATACAGGTACTCACATCCATTTTGATCTTCTTACTCATACTCTCTCTTGCATCGATCTCTCAGTCAGCTCTTCCTCCGCCTCACTAGACTTCACCTGGTCCGTTCTCCTGGATTTACATGACAGCGATCATTTTCCAATCATTCTTACTTCCCCTTCATATTCACCACCTCTTCGTAACCCACGCTGGCAATTTGATCAGGCAAATTGGGACCTTTACTCACAACTAACTGTTTTTAGTGAGGTTCCTTCTTCGTCCTCTATTGATGAGCTTTTACACCTCTTCTCGTCCTCAGTTTTAACCGCAGCTTCTCACTCTATACCCCAAACCTCGGGCAGGCATTCTCAGAAATGCGTGCCTTGGTGGTCTCCTGCCTGTGCTCGTGCAGTATGTTTGAAATGCACTGCGTGGGGCAGGTACCGGTACAATAGAACCACGGAGAGACTTCTTGATTTTAAGCAGAAGCGTGCAATCGCTCGCCGTGTCATCCATGAAGCTAAACGTACTTGCTGGCGAGATTATGTCTCCACCATCACCTCTGCTTCCTCTATGAGTGCAGTCTGGAAAAAAGTACAGAAACTGAGTGGTAAATATTCTCCTGACCCGGCTCCTGTTCTGCGGGTTGCCGGTGTTGATATAGCAAACCCACTAGATGTTGCCAATGAAATTGGCAATCATCTGGTCCGTATTTCTCTGGGGCTCCATCTATGCCTCATGTTTCTTTCCTCGAAGTCTGCCAGAGAGTTAGCACCCTTGGACTTTTCTTCTCTCAGAGAAGAACAGTATAATGTGCCTTTTACACTTCAGGAACTGGAGGTAACACTTTCAGCTTGCCGATCATCGGCAGCTGGGCCCGACAACATTCATATTCGTATGCTACAACATTTACATCAGTCAGCCCTTGCAGTCCTCTTACGCCTTTTCAATCTTATTTGATCACAAGGAGTTCTTCCACAGCTGTGGAAATCTGCCATTGTTCTCCCTTTCCACAAACCGGGTACTACGGGACATGAAGCCTCCCACTATCGTCCCATCGCTCTTACCAGTGCAGTTTGCAAAGTGATGGAACGTCTGGTAAATAGACATTTAATGTGGTATTTAGAGACACAACAGTCTCTCCACTCGTCAATATGGCTTTCGTAAGGGTCGTTCTACCATAGACCCCTTACTATGCTTGGATACATATATTCGTAATGCCTTTGTGAATAACCACTCAGTTATTGCCATATTTTTTGACCTTGAGAAGGCATATGACACAACTTGGAGGTATAATATTTTGGCCCAAGCCCACTCCTTAGGCCTCCGTGGCAATCTACCATCTTTCCTTAAGAACTTTTTAACTGTCAGACATTTCCGTGTTTGAGTCAATAATGTGCTCTCCCCGGACTTTGTCCAAGCTGAAGGTGTCCCTCAGGGATGTGTTCTGAGCACAACACTTTTTCTCCTTGCTATAAATGATTTGGCCTTTGTTCTTCCATCCAATATTTAGTCATCACTCCATGTAGATGACTTCGCTATTGCTTGTGCAGGCATGGACTGTCACCTCATTACAGTTTCTCTCCAGCATGCGGTCGACCATGTTTCCAATTGGGCCACCACGCATGGGTTTAAATTTTCCAGAACCAAAACTCACCAAATTACTTTCACTAGACGCTCTGTCATCTCCGATCATCCTTTGTACCTCTATGGCTCCCATATCCCTGAACGTGATATAGTCAGGTTTCTAGGCCTTCTCGTTGACCGTAGGTTATCCTGGAAACCCCACATTGCCTCTCTGAAGACAACTTGTCACAGCTGGCTGAACCTTCTTAACCCTTTGAGGGTCGACAGGCCCTCTCCGAAACTCGTTCTCAGGGTCGGCCAAATTTAAAAAAAAAAAATAATTTTCTCTTACAAAAAGATAGAGAATCTTTTCCCGATCATAAGGACACCAAAAGTTTGAAATTTGATGGAAAACTTACGGAATTATGCTCTCGCGAAGTTAGCGGTCTCGGCGATGTTTACGCATCGGCAATTTTGCCCACTTTGAGCCCCATTTTCGGCCAATTCCACTGTACTAGTCGACAAAAAACATGAATATTTCGCTAGAACTCCATTTTTTTTATCGAATGGGTGCAAGAAAGCACCCATTTATGAAATTCAACTATCCAGTACAGTGGTCAGAATTTAGCAATTTTGCCAATTTCACACAAATTTCAAAAGATGCCAATTTCCGAATAGGGTCCAGAATAAACAAGAAAGACATTCCTGGCACTAAAATGACATTTCCTCTGGTCACTAGTCACGTCTCAAGGCCCCTCTTATATTCGTTTGCTTTCCACTTTGAATTTTTATTCCCACAAAAAATATAAGATTTACTGTTATGCAGACTACTGCATTAGTGTAAAAAATGGTATAAATATTATTGGCGCACTTGTGAAAGAATATTAGACTCACCAGTTGACGTGTATTGGACGCTTGGCACGATTTGTTTACTTTTGAAATTTGGTAAAAATCGAACATTTCTGCTACTTTGAGCTCAATTTCAAGGTACCTTTCATTGTAAAACCAGTCAAAATCATCTCAATTTCTGTAATATGTCTTCCATTCTATAAAATGAGACCAAGAAAACTAGAATACAACAATAAATACCATACGAAAATACAGTGCTGTTTTATTCCAAAAAAAGTCAAAGTTTTTTTTTTTTCTCATTATGCACTGTGTGCTGCAGGATTTTTTTTAGACTGTGCACACTGACCACATAGACCCATTCTTTCATATGAAGGCCTACCAGCTTTCTCCCACTAGATTTGAGGGCGCTAGAATTTAGGCGTACTAGTACGTCAAAAACCCTGGGTCGTAAGCCGTACTAGTACGTCCGAAACCCTCAAAGGGTTAAAACCCTTGCTCATCTTTCATGGGGAGCTGATCGTTGAGCTATTCTTCGCCTATATCAGCCCTCATTTTATTGAAACTCGATTATGGTGACCAAATCTATTCAGCGGCCTCTCCTGCTACTCTCTCTAGCCTTAACCCCATCCATCACCAAGGATTACGTTTATGCCTTGGTGCTTTTCGCTCTTCCCCTGTTGAGAGCCTCTATGCAGAAGCGAATGTTCCATCCTTGTCTGATCGCCATGATGCCCATTGCCTTCGCTACTATGTACGCTCTCACGATCTCCGCAATCCTTCCATTTATAGAATGGTCACTGATATTAGTAGACATTCTTTATTTGTTCGCCGCCCGTTTGCTCCGTCCCTTCTCTCTTCGCCTACATTCGCTCTTGTCTTCCCTTCAGTTACCACCTTTACATGTTCACGTAGCATCTCACTTTTCCCTACCCCCCGGGAAGTTCCAGCTGTTCAGGTGTGTTCTTTCTCACTCCCTTGCTCGAAAGCCCAACTGCCTAAGGTGGCTTCCCGCTCTTGTTTTCTTGACCACTTCCACTCTCATTCTCATGCCATCGCAGTGTACACAGATGGCTCTAAGTGTTCTGACGGCGTCGGATTCGCAGCAGTTTCTGGACAGCGTCGTGCGAGGGCATTTACTGTCTTCGGCTAGTACTTTTACTGCTGAATTGTATGCCATTCTTGCAGCACTTATTCATATCGCATCTATGCCTGTGTCATCATTTGTGGTTGTCTCAGACTCCCTTAGTGCTTTACAGGCTATACGGAAATTTGATACACCTCACCCCCTAGTTCTCCGTATCCAACTTTGGCTACGCCGTATCTCTACCAAGCATAAAGATATTTTTTTGTTGGGTCCCTGGTCATGTTGACGTACAGGGCAATGAACAGGCAGACACTGCTGCGCGGTCAGCAGTACATGACCTACCAATTTCATATAGAGGTGTTCCATTTCCGGACTATTTTGCTGTAATAGGTACCCACCTTCACACCCGTTGGCAACAACGTTGGTCAACTCTACTCGGTAACAAACTTCATTCTATTAAACCGAGCATAGGTTACTGGCCGTCTTCTTGTCATCAGTTCCGAGGTTGGGAGACTACTCTCTCCCGCCTTCACATTGGCCACACTCGTCTTACTCATGGGTATCTCATAGAGAGGCACCCTGTTCCTCTCTGTGAGAAGTGTCAAGTTCCAGTATCAATTAGCCACATTCTGTTAGACTGCCCTCTATCAACGAGCATGCAGAATTTACCTCCAACGTCGTCTCTGCTCTACTACTCTCTACCTTCCCTTCTTGCTGATGGACCCTCCTTTAACCCTGACTCTCTCATTGACTTCTTAACAACGACTGATTTACTCCACAAACTCTGATGATGATACCTTTCGCACTCCCCTCAGCCCTTTCTACTTCAATCTCTTGCTGCCCTTTACCCTTTCACCATCCACTGCCCCGCTGTTCTCCGTAACCTATTACTCATCCATCTCCCTTTTACCACCTGATACCCTCGCTTCCTTCCTGCCCTGCAGACCTGTATAGCCCTTGTGGTTTAGCGCTTCTTTTTGATAATAATAATAATCCCTTCATATGTACATGAATCCAATAAACATCTCTATATAAATGAACTAATTTGCTATAAAATAAGAACCATATAAAAGGATAGGTAAGAAGCAAACTTATAATATGCAGTAAGAAAATAACTGTTAGAAAAATACACTGTAAATAACTATATAAATAAAAAGCTTAAGATACGATATATGTCATACCAACTTCTAAGGTGTTATCAAATATAGTTTTCATAAATGATGCATTCTTTACTGTATCATTTTCCATTACCAGCAGAGAAGTCTATAAAGAATCTAATACTAGCTTTTTCCTTATATATATATGGCAAATTTGTGCAATGCTCCTAGGTTATACATAAAAATTTGAATCCATGCAAATGACAATTCTTCACTTAGTCTAGCCATCTTGAATCATTGCAAAATTTCTCCCATTCTTCTATAAATTACATCTATACATGGGAAAAGAGGGACTATAAGTGTATAAATTCAAGGATTATGTGGAGTAAAATAAAGATTGGATGTGTAAAAGTGGGTTATAATAAGCGTGTATGCACCTGGAGAAGAGAATAGTGTAGAGGAGAGAGAGAGATTTTGGGAAATGTTGAGTGAATGCGTGGGGAGTTTTGAATCAAGTGTGAGAGTAATGGTGGTTGGGGATTTCAATGCTAAAGTGGGTAAAAATGTTATGGATCGAGTAGTAGGTAAATTTGGGGTGCCAGGGGTAAATGTAAATGGGGAGCCTTTAATTGAGCTATGTGTAGAAAGAGATTTGGTAATAAGTAATACATATTTTATGAAAAAGAGGATACATAAATATACAAGGTATGATGTAGCACGTAATGAAAGTAGTTTATTAGATTATGTATTGGTGGATAAAAGGTTGATGGGTAGGCTCCAGGATGTACATGTTTATAGAGGGGCAACTGATATATCGGATCATTATTTAGTTGTAGCTACAGTTAGAGTAAGAGGTAGATGGGAAAAGAGGAAAGTGGCAACAACAAGTAAGAGGGAGGTGAAAGTGTATAAACTAAGGGAGGAGGAAGTTCGGGTGAGATATAAGCGACTATTGGCAGAAAGGTGGGCTAATGCAAAGATGAGTAGTGGGGGGGTTGAAGAGGGTTGGAATAGTTTTAAAAATGCAGTATTAGAATGTGGGGCAGAAGTTTGTGGTTATAGGAGGGTGGGGGCAGGAGGAAAGAGTGATTGGTGGAATGATGAAGTAAAGGGTGTGATAAAAGAGAAAAAGGTAGCTTATGAGAGGTTTTTACAAAGCAGAAGTGTTATAAGAAGAGCAGAGTATATGGAAAGTAAAAGAAAGGTAAAGAGAGTGGTGAGAGACTGCAAAAGGAGAGCAGATGATAGAGTGGGAGAGGCATTGTCAAGAAATTTTAATGAAAATAAGAAAAAATTTTGGAGCGAGTTAAACAAGTTAAGAAAGCCTAGAGAAAGTATGGATTTGTCAGTTAAAAACAGAGTAGGGGAGTTAGTAGATGGGGAGAGGGAGGTATTAGGTAGATGGCAAGAATATTTTGAGGAACTTTTAAATGTTAAGGAAGAAAGAGAGGCAGTAATTTCATGCACTGGTCAGGGAGGTATACCATCTTTTAGGAGTGAAGAAGAGCAGAATGTAAGTGTGGGGGAGGTACGTGAGGCATTACGTAGAATGAAAGGGGCTAAAGCAGCTGGAACTGATGGGATTTTGACAGAAATGTTAAAAGCAGGGGGGGAAATATAGTGTTGGAGTGGTTGGTACTTTTCTTTAATAAATGTATGAAAGAGGGGAAGGTACCTAGGGATTGGCAGAGAGCATGTATAGTCCCTTTATATAAAGGGAAAGGGGACAAAAGAGACTGTAAAAATTAAAGGGGGTAAAGCAGCTGGAACTGATGGGATCATGACAGAAATGTTAAAAGCAGGGGGGGATATAGTGTTGGAGTGGTTGGTACTTTTGTTTAATAAATGTATGAAAGAGGGGAAGGTACCTAGGGATTGGCGGAGAGCATGTATAGTCCCTTTATATAAAGGGAAAGGGGACGAAAGAGATTGTAAAAATTATACAGGAATTAGTTTACTGAGTATACCAGGAAAAGTGTACGGTAGGGCTATTATTGAAAGAATTAGAGGTAAGACAAAATGTAGGATTGCGGATGAGCAAGGAGGTTTTAGAGTGGGTAGGGGATGTGTAGATCAGGTGTTTACACTGAAGCATATATGTGAACAGTATCTAGATAAAGGTAGGGAAGTTTTAATTGCATTTATGAATTTAGAAAAGGCATATGATAGAGTGGATAGGGGAGCAATGTGGAAGATGTTGAAAGTATATGGAATAGGTGGTAAGTAACTAAATGCTGTAAAGAGTTTTTATGAGGACAGTGAGGCTCAGGTTAGGGTGTGTAGAAGAGAGGGAGACTACTTCCCGGTAACAGTAGGTCTTAGACAGGGATGTGTAATGTCACTATGGTTGTTTAATATATTTATAGATGGGGTTGTACAAGAAGTAAACGCTAGGGTGTTCGGGAGAGGAGTGGGATTAAATTATGGGGAATCAAATACAAAATGGGAAGTGACACAGTTACTTTTTGCTGATGATACTGTGCTTATGGGTGATTCTAAAGAAAAATTGCTGAGGTTAGTGGACGAATTTGGGAGTGTGTGTAAAGGTAGAAAGTTGAAAGTGAATATAGAAAAGAGTAAGGTGATGAGGGTATCAAATGATTTAGATAAAGAAAAATTGGATATCAAATTGGGGAAGAGGAGTATGGAAGAAGTGAATGTTTTCAGATATTTGGGAGTTGATGTATCAGCAGATGGATTTATGAAGGATGAGGTTAATCATAGAATTGATGAGGGAAAAAAGGTGAGTGGTGCGTTGAGGTATATGTGGAGACAAAGAACATTATCTATGGAGGCAAAGAAGGGAATGTATGAAAGTATAGTACCAACACTCTTATATGGGTGTGAAGCTTGGGTTGTAAATGTTGCAGCGAGGAGGTGGTTGGAGGCAGTGGAGATGTCCTGTCTAAGGGCAATGTGTGGTGTAAATATTATGCAGAAAATTCGGAGTGTGGAAATTAGAAGGTGTGGAGTTAATAAAAGTATTAGTCAGAGGGCTGACGAGGGGTTGTTGAAGTGGTTTGGTCATTTAGAGAGAATGGATCAAAATAGAATGACATATAGAGCGTATAAATCTGTAGGGAAAGGAAGGCTGGGTAGGGGTAGTCCTCAAAAGGGTTGGAGGGAGGGGGTAAAGGAGGTTGTGTGGGCGAGGGGCTTGGATTTCCAGCAAGCGTGTGTGAGCGTGTTAGATAGGAGTGAATGGAGACGAATGGTATTTGGGACCTGACAAGCTGTTGGAGTGTGAGCAGGGTAATATTTAGTGAAGGGATTCAGGGAAACTGGTTATTTTATATAGTCAGACTTGAGTCCTGGAAATGGGAAGTACAATGCCTGCAATTTAAAGGAGGGGTTTTGGGATATTGGCAGTTTGGAGGGATATGTTGTGTATCTCTATGTACATATATATACTTCTAAACTGTTGTATTCTGAGCACCTCTGCAAAAACAGTGATTATGTGTGAGTGAGGTGAAAGTGTTGAATGATGATGAAAGTATTTTCTTTTTGGTGATTTTCTTTCTTTTTGGGTCACCCTGCCTCAGTGGGAGACGGCCGACTTGTTAAAAAAAAAAAAATACAGTAATTCCAAAGGCCTTGGCAATTTTATGAAAATCATTTTTTTTTTTTTGATGAACAAGTACATATCTATAGCTGGCCTAATACAACAAACCATTTAGTAAAACAGTAAAAAAGATCAACCTGGGAGGCTGGATGTTGACTTGGACAATGTAGGAACAGGTGGTGGTGGGTGGGTAGGTCTTCCTCCAGGAAGAACACTGTGGGGAATGTCCTTGGCAAGCAGTGGGTCAAAGATTTCATCTTGTGGGGACTCCAGAAAAATTAGGTCCTGAGCCGACCCGTCCTGAAAAAGTCAAGAAGAAATAGAATAAAGTGCTGATAACCCAATACACTTATGATGCAGCTATATTTGTAAAAAAAAAAAAAAAAAAAAAAAAAAAAAAAGCTTGTTTTTCATCATGCACTAAATATTTCAGAGGTTAAATCAATTAACATTTTTTAATATACTGAATAATTAAAAGCAAACCAAAGCATACATTAAGTTCAAGGGTACATAAAAATAAAATAAAAAATAAAAAATGCACAACATTCACCCAATGTACCTGAAAAAAAGCATGCACTGAAGCAGGCAAATAAAAAGCAGTACTGGATCAAGCATATATTATCATAAGAACATCTATACAAAATGCTGTTTTAAAGTTTGTTTACAAAATTTTAAAAAAATTCTTAATAATACTAAATAAATTTGCAATTATGCACCCTGTGAATCCAACAAATAATAAAATAAACTGTAAATCAAGATCCCAGTGACTAAATGGGAAAAAATTATGAAAAATTTATTACCTCCTCACCCGACCCCTGATCTAAGCCAAGGTGCGGGCTAGGGCTCCTTGTGCGGCGGCCTAGGGATGGGGGAGGTGGGAGTAAGGGGCTTAGGGATGCCTGGGATGAGTCCCAAGACTTAGAAGGATGAGCAGTCATTGTAGGAGGAAGTGGACTGGAGGACTGAGGGGATGTTGGTGCAAAATGAGAATACCGTGGCGAGGGAGAAAAACTCCTTCCTTGAGGTGAGGGAGAGATGCTTCTTCCCTTTGGGGAAGGAGAGTGTAGGGGAGAAGAAAGGCTAGTTAATACAGCTGGGAGACTCATGGTCATGATGTCTGTAGGGTAAGAGGCAGAGGAGAAGAAGAGGAAATTACCAGCATAGCCAGGTCTAATGGGAGAGGAGAAAGTGGTCTGTGGTATATTTACAGGTGAACATAGGAGAGAATCTTCTGAGTTTTCTATAGCTTCAAACTCAGCTACTGGAGCTGTGTCATCTATGGACTTTGTAAGCTTTGAGTAAAAATACCCAGGAGTACCCCCTTTGGTGGAATATTTGGACAAAGAAGCAGAGAAGGCTTGACTTGCACCATACTTGGGATAATCAATGCAAGAGGAGGAAGGGTCCAGACATTCTACATGACATGACCTTTTTGAGGATTTTGTGGTAGAAAGGATTTCATGCCCATGGTGAAAACACATCCTTGCAGAAGACAGAACAGTAGATGCATTACAAGTGCCAGTAAGATTAGATGTGGTGGGTGTGGTTCTACGAGCAGAGGCAGAACATTCAGACGCAGGACTATCACAGAACTGCCTGAGCGTGCCTGATCTGGCATGGCCTCGGGTAGACGTCGAGTGGCTTGTACATACAGCAGAGACGTTGGAGACAGAAGGACGAGGAGGAGAGTGAGAATTTGGCGAGAGTTGGGTTTGTCCCCAGATATTTTCATCTAACACAGAGGAACCATCATTCCCATAAACAGTGTCGGTTGCATCAGTATCATCGTGCAGAAGCTTAGGTGAGCGAAAGTGCGAAGAGGAGGGGCTGCCTACAACATCTTCATCTTCACCACCACCACCACCATTGTCATCATCAAAGGTGACAGGGAAACGGTAGCCAAAAGATGCCATAATGGGAGGAGGAAGTTCTATGTTTAAGGAGAGGTCAATGAGAGGGAGAGAGGTGAGGCTGGCACTCAGATGCTGCAAGAGACATACAATACTGTCTTAGTTCCTCACCCTTAAATAGTTTCTTTGCATATATAATACTGTATTCCAAATCACACCTTACTCCACTATTAGTTATACCCATATCAGAGTTCACTGAAAGGTTATTAGTGTAAATATACGAGAATTATTTATACAAAATAAAGCTCTTAACTAGAAAAATTCACAATTAACCTGAAAACAAATTTAAAAAGTTCATATATGTACCCATGAAATTTTGGAAGCTTGTATTATTTACATTAATGATGTACTGTACATATATTACTCAGATTATGAATGGATAGCAGTTTTCACACGTTATATCACAGCACATTACATATTTAATGCACAATTCAGTGATTATTTAGCATGCAAATTGCAAGAAATCAGAAAATTTTCAGATACAGTATTATATTCAAGGGTGATAATTTTCTATATCAGTATAAGCCAACCATACAACCTAGAAAATCATTTTTAATATCCAAATTTATTTTTATTGTATAGGTAAATATTTACTTCCATTATCCTATAACCCTGCAGAATCAATATGCTTGGTATCTAAAAATTCCCTTGAAGTCTGATGAGTAAATCAAATTTTGTGATGATCAATGCATATGGTGGCAATATATAAGATTTGTAACTATCACCTAATGGAACCATGCCTGCAGTACTTCTCGCCATTATTAATTGGCCACCAGGAAGCTAAAATACAAAAAATAAAGATACTCACCCTATTAAAATCATATAAGGCTTGGATTAATATATAAAATATTTTGAGAAGATTGTGTAAGAACTGCCCTGCTGTAAGTAGGAACAAGGCAAATGCAGGAATATAATCAAGGCATGACAATAAAAGTTTATAAAACCACATGAGGGCAACTCAAGTAAATTCAATCACTGTTATTTTCATCAAACATAATTACCATAAAATGAATTCATAACTGCAGCTGGTTACAGCCAAGCCAGGTTTTGCGGCAAAATTAACAATGTGAATAAGCATTGCCCTTTGTATCAAATGAAATACTCTCAAGATTAAATGAAGTTCTCAATATGATAAGTATTATTTAGCTCATGCAGTTGTAACTAAAACATGGCATTGATGACCCTAGTGCAGTTGGTAGGCCTTAAACCTGACAAGTAGTTAAATTAATAAAGTACTGTATGTCCAATATAATTTTAACAGCATTATTATTGCACTTGAGTTATATAACAGAACCCACAGAGACTACATCAAGTAATCTGTACAGAAGATGGCAATGGTAACATTTTAAAAAGGCAGAAGACAGCCTGAATGGTAAGGAAGAAAATTTAAAATATATCATTCATTTATATATCTATATGTTGTACTATACTGTACATATGTCTCAAATCATGATTCAATAGCTGTACTCTCCCGCTATGTGCACTGGAGTGAAATGCGGTACCTGCAGTATAACACCACACGAGACTTGTGGTATGAGACACCCATGTAACTTTTATAACCCTTGGTATATGAACAATACCTAACAGAATAAAAGCCATAATACCATGGCTGCAACAAACCATCATTACCCCATAAATTGGGAGGTGAAAAATTATGGTGCTTCAGTCCATTCTGGATGGAAACATCACCTGGTTTTCATCTCTCAATTTCTGGCTTAGTTGTAAATACATGTACGTATATAATAGTACGTACATTCAATAATATTTTGATACCACCTCACACACAAGCCCATAAGCTAACTGCTGAAAACTTTCAAGCATTTTTATGTATACAAAATACAGTAGTAAATTACAAAATATATCATTAATTATTATTATTACATTCAAGAGGGAGCACTAAACCCTTAGGGGGCATACTATGCCTGGGGTAATGGGAGGCAATCAGGTTTGATTCAAAGAAAGAAAAGATATGGTCAATTCCTTTGCTCAAGAATCCCCATAACTGCATCACGATACCTCTTGCTTAAATGGAAGGGATGAATTATCATTATTATAATTGTTAATGTATTTGGGAGATTCTGAAGAGAAGTTGCAGAGGTTGGTTGATGAATCTGGTAGGGTATGTAAAAGAAGAAAATTAAAAGTGAATACAGTATAGATAAGAGTAAGGTGATGAGGATAACAAAAAACTTAGGTAGCAGAAGATTGGATATTAGATTGGAGGGAGAGAGTATGGAGGAGGTGAATGTGTTCAGATATGTATTTGGGAGTGGATGTGTCAGCAGATGGGTCTAGAAAGGATGAAGTGAATCGTAGAACTGACGAGGGGGAAAAGGCGAGTGGTGCACTGAGGAGACTGTGGAGACAAAGAACTTTATCTATGAAAGCAGACAGAGGAATATATGAGAGTATAGTTATACCAATGCTCTTGTATGGGTGTGAGGCATGGGTTGTGAATGTTGCAACAAGGAGAAGGCTGGAGGCAGTGATGTCATGTCTGAGGGCAATGTGTGGTGTATATATAATGCAGAGAATCCATAGTTTGGAGATTAGGAGGAGGCATGGGATTACCAAAATTATTATCCAGAGGGCTGAGGAGGGGTTATTGAGACAATTTGGACATGTATGGAGGATGGAACGAAATAGAATGACTTCGAGTGTGTATAAATCTGTAGTGGAGGGAAAGGCAGGGTAGAGGTCGGCCTAGGAAAGGTTGGAGGGAGGGGGGTATAGGAGGTTTTGTGTGCGAGGGGCTTGGACTTCCAGCAAGCGTGCGCGAGTGTTAGATAGGAGTAAAGAGAGACAAATGGTTTTTAGGACTTGACATGCTGTTGGAATGTAAGCAAGGTAACATTTATGAAGGGATTTACGGAAACCGGGAGGCCGGGCTTGATTCCTGGAGATGGGAAGTACAGTGCCTGCATTCTGAAGGAGGGATGTTAATGTTGCATTTTTATAACTGTAGTGTAAGCATGCCTCTGGCAAGACAGTGATGGAGTGAGTGGTGATGAAAGTTTTTCTTTTTTGTGCCACCCTGCCTTGGTGGGAGACAGCTGATGTGTTAATAAAAAAAATTAGGGGGGAGTGCTAAACCCATAGAAGTCATACAGTGCTTAGGGAATGGGAGGCAACTGGATTCAATCCAAGGGAAGAACAGGTCTTATTCTTTTGATCAAGAGCCCCTCATCAACATCAAGGTATCTCCTTGATGTGATAATGTATGTGTGTAACAACTAATGGGGAATAAGCTTATTGAGTGTACCAGGTAAGCATACGGAACAATTATTAAGAGAGTTAAGGGTAAGAAGGAAAGTAAGTTTGCAGAGGAACAAGGAGATTTAGGAAGGATAAGAGATGTGTGGAACAAGTATTTACATTGAAAAACAATACTTTTAAGGGCAAGGAACAGTTTGCCACAATTCTGGATTTAGAAAAGGCATATGGTAGGGTGGATACTGGCCTGTCTAAGGTTAAGGACCTACCTAATATGGCCCAGGCCTGGTGCATTTCTCTTCCATTCTGATGTTCTTATGTTGTAAATGTATGGAATAGGTAAAGAATAAAAGGCACAATACCGTGACTGGAATACACAAACAACATGCACTTACAAGAAACTCATGACAACTTTGTGATCTGACTTGGACCATTAACAGTCTAAGTCAGACTGCAATGGCACAAGTTTCAGTCTCCTAAGTGTGGGTTATTTGTGTATGGGATAGGTAGGCTGTTATTAAAAGAAGAAAATATTTTTCTGTATTAACCCCTTCAGGGTCCAAGGCCAAAATCTGAAGTGGTGCTCCAGTGTCCAAGAAATTTTGAAAAAAAAAAAAAAAAAAATATTTTTTCTTACAAAATTGAAGAGCATATTTTTGTGAAGGTAATAAGACAAAAAAAAAATTCTGATCAGTACTTACCGAGATACAGTGCCAAGAAGTTTGTCAAAAATGATGTGGTGGCGGCAACATCGACGTATTCCACATACGCGCATTACATTATTTTGCGGTTTTTATTGTTTTTTCTTTTCTTTTCCAATTTTTTTCTATTCCTACTAACATTTGGGGCCTGAGAGACCAATACTGTATATAATGTATATATATAAACTCACTGTATTGAACACAATAACCGCACTAAAGTTATTATCATATTATTGTTTACCACTGTTGTTTATTACAATAAACATGCACAAATCTTGTATAATACTAATGTTCTATCATATATTTACATATTTACAATCACTGGACATGGTTTTAGAACTGCTGGAGCTTGTGGAACTCCTTGAAGCAAGGCACCATGCACAGAGGCACCTTACATTCCTCACACATAAACCGAGTGTCTTTGCGTCTTTGTTGCCGTCGTTTTGTTTGTGCACAGACGATGCATCTCTTCTGAGCAAATTTCTTCTGAGTTGAAGGAAGTTGTATTATGAAATGATCACCTTCCCTCCTCAAACACTTGGGTATATCCTGAGGAATTCGAGGACCGTGTTGTATAGCAGGTGTCTTACCTGGTACTTCATTATGAGTTGTCTGACAACAGACAAACAAAATTCACCATACGGTGGTCTGTTGCCAGTCTTTATTTGGTACATATTATATGCATTGAGCATTGAAATGTCCATGAGATGGAAGAAAAGTTTCATGTACCACTTGTAACTCTTACGAACACAGTCAACAAAACCAATCTGCATGTCACACTTGTCAACCAAGCGCATGTTTTGTGTATAATCAATCACTGACACTGGTTTTCGAATACGTTCATTAGTCACTCGATCAACTTTGCCACTGTCTTGCATTTCATTACAGTGAATGGTTGTCAACAATGTGACATCTCGTTTGTCATGCCACCATAATGCCATGATGTCATTGGCAGTAAACACCTGCACGTCATCACCACGAGCACCTGCGTTGAGCCTGGGCATATGTTTACGATTAGAACGCACTGTGCCACACACATCTGTCTTGTTCACTCGCATGAAATCACCGAGTAATGGGCTTGTGTACCAGTTATCGGTATATAATGTATGCCCCTTACCAAGATAAGGTGCCATCATGTTTCTCACTACGTCACCTGAGATACCCAATAACATCTTGGTATCTTTCAATGTTTTACTACCCGTGTATACAACAATATCCAACACCAGGCCACTGTCACAATCACAGAGTACAAACAGTTTTATACCAAAGCGTTTCCTCTTGCTCGGTATATACTGCTTGAATGACAGTCTACCTTTGAACAAAATCACAAGATTCTTGAATGGATAAAAGTATATCCTGAACTTTTGTTTGAGATACATGAAAACATTTCTAATCTTGTATAACCTGTCACTTCTGTCAGGCCTGGTTTTGTCAGAGAAGTGCAACATACGTAAGAGTAAGATAAACCTGTTCACTGGTATGATTTCACTGAAGACCGGGGTAGAAATTAGCCGATCTGTGGACCAGTATGCTTTTATATTATGCTTATAGACGTGAGGCATAAGCATTATTGTTGCAAAAAGCAAATACATTTCTGCAACAGTCGTCTCTTTCCACCTGTGTAGTCTTGACTGTGGTGATAAGATCATATTTGCCATGGTGTACTCAAAATACTTATTACTTTCCCTGACAATAATTTCCATCAATGGCTGGTCAAAGAATAATTCAAAGAATTCCAGTTCATTGGCCGTGGTTCCAAGGGGACAAGTAGGTAGAATTCCACTTTGAGAGTCATCAAAGTGGTGAGGCTTGGGAACAAAATTGGGATTTTGCTGCCAATCCCACATACGGTTTGCTGGTGGATACTGGACATCATAGGCTGGTTGTGTGGGTGGTTGTGGTTGTGGTGGGCTGGTGGCTGGCACTCCGCTTTGTCCTTGAACTGACGAGTCAGCAGCATGGGTCCCAGCGTGGCCTGGTGAGTCACGCATGGCGGTGCCACTACCATCACCACTAACACCATCCACTGATGCCTGTGGTCTATCCATGTCAAGTGAAGCCACATCATCCTCACTATCACTACCTAAAACTGGTGTTGGGCCACGGGATGTACTCCGTCCCCTGGGCACAGCATAGGGTACACTACCCGAGCGCATGCGGCAGCGAACATACCGACGCTTCACTGGTGAATATGATTCCTCACTATCACTACTCGAATGATCGTCGAGCGCAATAAAATCACAGTCCACATCACTATCATCATCATTACTGAAGTCAGAGGCCTGGCCACGCGAAAATATTAGTTTTCTCTTGCGATGAGGAACAACTGACCGTGAGTCACGAGTGCCCACACCAGAGGTAGAAGGTTGAGGATCGTCAGGGTTTTCTGCACTATTATCGATATCCTGGTCATTCTTTTCGGTCACTAACTGATCAAAGCCGTAGAATTCGTCTTCATTTCCACTTCCATCAGTGTCAGAACTATCAGATAGGAAGAGGAGAGTCCCAATTTTCCGGGGAGTGAGAGCTGACTTGCGACGAGGCATGGTGAACAAGGGTAACCGAGCCGGCGTTCCCACAATGCTATGCGGGCGCCTAGATTTTTTGTTTATGGCGCACACCCACCACGCAGTCCCGTTCTCTCACATGTAGGCCTATGAGCGTTTTCGTGCTAAATTTGACGGCGCTAGAATTTTGGCGTAGATCTATGGTTTGGACACTCAACGTGAAGCCGTAGATCTACGGGACGGACCCTGAAAGGGTTAAAAGTGAGGTTCCCATTAGAGTATGTAAGGAAGGGGACTGTTTTCCAGAAAAAGTAGACCTTAACCCTTTGACTGTCGAGACCCCTGCTCACAAACTTGCTCTCAGTGTCGAAGAATTAAAAAAAAAAAAAATTCTTATGAAATGATAAAGAATATTTTCCCGATGGTAATGACACCAAAAGTACAAAATTTGATTGAAAACTTACAGAATTACGCTCTTGTGGAGTTAACGATCTTGGCGATATTTACGCATTGGCAATTCGCCCACTTTGAGCCCTATTTTCGGCTAATTCTATTGTTCCAGTCGATGAAACTCAGCTATTTCTTTAGAGTTCCATTTGTTCTGTCGATTGAGTATACAAGAAACCACCCATTTACCAATTTCAATTGCCCAATAAAGTGGTCAGAGATTGGCAATTTGGCCAATTTCACGCAAATTAAAAAAAATGCCAATTTCAAAATAGGGTCCAGAATGAACAATGCAGACATTCCTGCCACTAAATTAACATTTTCTCTGTTCATCAGTCACGTCTCCAGGCCCCTTTTATATTACTCTTGCTGTCTATTTTGAATTTTTATTCACACAAAAAATAGAAGATTTACTGTTATGCAGGCTACTGCATTATTGTAATAATTGTATAAATAATGTCAACCTATTCATGACTGCATATTAGAATGGCTAGTTGGACACTTACTGGACAATGACGTCATTTGTTTACTCTTGAACATCAGCAAAAATCAAACATTTCAGCTACTTTGAGCTCAATTTCAAGGTCCTTTTCATCATGAAACAAATCAAAATCATCTCTGTTTCTGTAATATGTCTTCCATTCTATCAAATGAGCCCAAGAAAATGAGAATACAACCATAAATACTATACAAAAATACACCTCAAAGTTGGCATTTTAATCCAAAAACACGGTCGGAGTTTTTTTTTCTCATTATGCACTGCGTGCTGCAGGATTATTTTTAAACTGCACACACTGACCACACAGACCCATTCTCTCATATGTGGGCCTACCAGCTTCCCCCCCCCCCCCCGTTTGATTTGAAGCCGCTAGAATTTTGGAGTATAAATACGTCAAAAACACTGGCTCATAAGACATATATATATGCCAGAAACAGTCAAAGGGTTAAGCAAGGTATGTGATGTCACTGGTCAGTTAATACCTGTTGGTAGAGTTGTGCAGTGAAAGAAGTAAATGCTAGGGTTTTGGGAAGAGATGTGGGATTAAATGATAATAAATCTGATACAAAGTGAGAGTTGTCACATTTGTTCTTTTTTCATGACAGTTTTTTGAAGATTCTGAAGAGAAATTGTAAAGGTTAGTGGACTAGTTTGGGAGGGTATGTAAAAGAAGCAAACCAAAAGTGAATGTAGAAAATTAATAAAGTGGTAAAAGTAGCAATGAAGGCAGAAAGAGAAATGTACCTGAGTATAGTGGTACCAACCCCCTTTTTATATGGGTGTGAGAAATAAGCTTTAAACACTATAGCAAGGAGAAAGCTGGAGGTAGTGTGGATGTCATGTTTAAGAGCAATGAGTGGTGAGAATATAATAGAGAATTCAGAATGTAAAAATTAGAAGATGGTGTAGGATTATATTATTTAGAGGGCAGAGGAAGAATTGTTGTGAAGGTTTGGGCATTTCGAGGGGATGGAGCAAATTAGGATGACTACTGTATAAATCTGGAGTGGAAGGAAAGAATGGTAAGGGGTCATTGTAGGAAGGGTTGGATGGAGGCTGTGAAGATTTTAAGTGGCAGGGGCTTGAACATCCAGTAGGTGTGTGTGTGTGAGCATGTAAGTGGGGACAAATGGTTTTAGGGATTTGTATGCTATTGGAATGTAAGCAAGATAACATTTACAAAGGGAATCTTAGAAACCAGTTAGTTGGTCTTGAGTCCTGGATTATTATTATAAACAAATTATGTGCTAAACCCATAAGAGTAACAGCACTGCAAGGAGGGATGTGTGATAGTAGAAATGTGCAAAGGTTAAGAATGAGTAAAAGGTAGGGATATGTAAAGTTACAGGTTAGTGGGGGTGTGGGCTAGTGTAAGTATAACTGAAATAAAAGTTGGTGCATAAGGTTAGTTTCAGGAAGAGTCTGCATCAAAATCAGTGAGAGTGATTGAGTTGGGGCAGTTTCCACATTGGAAGCAGATCCTGCATGCACTTTCATACACAGTACAACCTAGTAAAATACGTTGGAACATAAGAAAGGAGGAACACTGCAGGAGGCCTGCTGGCCCATACTAGGCAGGTCCTTTACAATTCATCCCACTAACAAAACATTTGCCCAACCCAATTTTCAATGCCACCCAAGAAATAAGCTCTGATGTGAAAGTCCCACTCAAATCCAACCCCTCCCACTCATGTACTTATCCAACCTAGATTTGAAACTACCCAAAGTCCCAGCCTCAATAACCCAACTAGGTAGACTGTTCCACTCATCAACTACCCTATTTCCAAACCAATACTTTCCTATGTCCTTTCTAAATCTAAACTTATCTAATTTAAATCCATTACTGCGGGTTCTCTCTTGGAGAGACATCCTCAAGACCTTATTAATATCCCCTTTATTAATACCTATCTTCCACTTATACACTTCGATCAGGTCTCCCCTCATTCTTCGTCTAACAAGTGAATGTAACTTAAGAGTCTTCAATCTTTCTTCATAAGGAAGATTTCTAATGCTATGTATTAATTTAGTCATCCTACGCTGAATGTTTTCTAACGAATTTATGTCCATTTTGTAATACGGAGACCAGAACTGAGCTGCATAATCTAGGTGAGGCCTTACTAATGATGTATAAAGCTGCAGTATGACCTCTGGACTTCTGTTGCTTACACTTCTTGATATAAATCCCAGTAATCTATTTGCCTTATTACGTACGCTTAGGCATTGCTGTCTTGGTTTAAGGTTGCTGCTCACCATAACCCCCAAGTCCTTTTCGCAATCTGTATGGCTAAGTTCTACATCATTTAACTTATAAGTACTAGGGTTATGGGCACTCCCAAGCTTCAGAACCTTGCATTTATCTACACTGAACTGCATCTGACACTTTTCTGACCAAGAATAGAGTTTGTTTAAATCCTCCTGAAGTTCCATAACATCTACGTTTGAATCAATTATCCTACCTATCTTTGTGTCATCGGCGAATTTGCTCATATCACTAGTAATTCCCTCATCAAGATCATTGATATATATTATAAACAACAACGGGCCCAAGACTGATCCCTGTGGAACGCCTCTTGTTACAGATCCCCACTCGGATTTAACCCCATTTATGGACACTCTCTGCTTCCTGTCAGTGAGCCATGACTCGATCCACGAGAGCACTTTTCCCCCAATGCCATGAGCTGCCACTTTCTTTAACAGTCTATGGTGCGGAACTCTATCAAAAGCCTTACTAAAATCTAAGTAAATAATATCAAATTCTTTATTGTGGTCAACAGCCTCAAAAGCTTTACTGAAGAAAGTTAATAAATTAGTTAGACAAGACCGGCCTCTTGTGAATCCATTGTCCATGATGGACAATGCAACCTGACAATCCTCATAGTGTGTCATGCCGGTTGTTTCCCTATGTGATATCCATGAGTGAGTTGTGTGTGCAATATATAAGCATGAGTATGTGGTCTCCCAAACCCAACAACAGTAGAAAGATGGCCAGACTCCTAAATGTGGTCTCACAGAAAACAATTTGTTGTGGCCCAGTAGGGACCAAAATAATTACCAGTGGTTGCAGAGATGGTGAAAGAGAAAACTGAGAAATAGCCCGAATAAAGAATACCCCTACTGGAAATTTGAAGATCTTGAATAGCCAACTGAGCAGCTGAATCTGCATGTTCACTGCCCTGAACATTGGCATGTCCATGGACCCAGCAAAATACGACTTAATGCTTGCTAGAAATGCAACACAGCCAAAGTTGTGTATGAAGAACAATGGGATAAGGAAGTCAAATTTCTGGATAACTTGTAACTCACTTCGGGAGTCCAAAACAACTATGAATGACAAGACAGACATGGTTGTAATGTGTATGATAGCAATGAGGCAAATTGCGGGAAGTCACAGGTGAACGAATACAAAGACAAAAAGGGGTGTATTGAAAAGGGGTGATGGATGATTACACAAATTAGCCCTACTAATATCAGTTAGTGTTATATACATGGAAGGGTCATGGAAGTGAATAATTTAATGGAGACAATGGGCACGGCAGTGATTTTGTAAAGACAGGACATTTGCCTCCACACATGGGCTCTCGACTGGTGAAGATTGAAAAGCCCTAAGCAATGGAATCAAGTATAGAAAGAGAACTGGGGGAAGCTGAAGAATGTCCTGGAGGTGCAAGACACAGATCTTGATTTCTGGAGGAATGAGAATACAGTGGACCCCCGGTTAACGATATTTTTTCACTCCAGAAGTATGTTCAGGTGCCAGTACTGACCGAATTTGTTCCCATAAGGAATATTGTGAAGTAGATTAGTCCATTTCAGACCCCCAAACATACACGTACAAACGCACTTACATAATTAGTCGCATTCGGAGGTGATCGTTATGCAGGGGTCCACTGTATTACAGTTCCGAGGATCATTTGAATTGTGATGTCTGTGCACTTCTGGTAATGATGAATCAACGATGGCATTTTTTTTTTTTTTTTTTTTTGGGGGGGGGGGGGGGTTTCCCTTTGCCTTGGTGGAAGACAGCCAATATAGCAAAAAAAAAATATTTTATGAATTGCACTGTGCCAAGGACATTAAGAGAAATAAAATACTTATGAAATAATATGGCATCAGCATGAGGTAAATGACTGTTTCCTTGTTCATAAGCAAACACCAAATATGAAAACTGGTTAAGTAATGTCACATGAGTGACTAAATAGGAATCAGTACTAGTACTGCATACTAAACAAATTAGTGATAAATTATAATTAAGGGAAACTATTTTACAAAAAATTTTTGCCACTAGCTGGTGCTAGAATGTGGCTAAAGAATATATGTATTGGGAAAAAGAAAAGACTATCACCAACTAGTTTTGCATAACAATATCTAAAGGGAAATACAAGTTGCCATAATAAGCAAATTTTGAGGCCAAAATCAGAGCAGAAGGATACCTACTGATGGAGAGGCAAGGCAAGACATTATGCTGAAAAAACAGATTACTGATAATATATATGGAAATGACACTCATTTAAGATCAAGTACAGTTGACCCTTGAACAATAAGGGGTTTGGGGTGCCACCACCCCATGCAGTCGAAAATTTGCGTATATCTTTTGACTCCCCAAAAACTTAACTACTAATAGCCTACTGCTGACCAGAAGCCTTACTGATAACATAAACAATTGATTAATACACATTTTGTATGCTGTTGAGGTGGTGTGGTCATTTAGAGAGAATGGAACAAGGTAGAATTACTTGGAGAGCATATAAATCTGTAGGGGAAGGAAGGCAGGGTAGGGGTCGTCCCTGAAAAGGCTGGAAGGAGGGGGTAAAGGAGGTTTTGTGGGTGAGGGCACTTCCAGCAAGTGTGCATGAGTGTGTTAGATAGGCTTGAATGGAGACGAATGGTTTTTGGGACCTGACAAGCTGTTGGAGTGTGAGCATGGTAATATTTTGTGAAGGGATTCAGGGAAACTGGTTAGCTGGACTTGAGTCCTGGAAATGGGAAGTACGTACAATGCCTGCACTTTAAAGGGTGGGCTTGGGATACTGCCAGTTTGGAGGGACATCTAAGCTGTTCTAAGCGCCTTTGCAAAGGCAGTGATTATGTATGAATGATGGTGAAAGTGTTGAATGATGAAACTTTTTTCTTTCCTTCTTTCTTATTAAGTTTTTTTTTTCTTTCTTTTTGGGTCACCTGCCTCAGTGGGAAACAGCAGATGTGTTAAAAAATGTATTACATACCGTATTCTTACAATAAAGTAAGGTAGACAAAAGAAAATGGTAAAGAGAATCGTAAGGAAGAGAAAACACGTTTAAAGTCCTGTATTGTATTCAGCGATATAAGTTTACTTCGTCTGTTTACAAGATGAATCATCTCTGTCAGTACCTACATCAATATTGTCTTATATGATACAAAACACTGTAGATGTTATATGTATTACTAACACTAGACATCAAAAATGAAGATTATGTGAAATAGAAATTCATATTTATTTACAGGTTTAACAATTCATGCACTGATAATGAAGAGGCAACAACATGACTGTTTTATGGTAGTCTAGTGTACTGGACACGATTACTTCACAGTAGCCTAGACTATACACTAATGAATGAATTAGTTATAAAATCTTTATGGTATACTATAGTATTATAGGCATATTCATATTCAAAATGTACTACAGTTAATTTTATGCAGTTATGGCTTAATATTACATCTTTACGTTTGTTTATATCTCTCTCAACTGCAAATGGCACCATGTACGATCTGTGTTTGTGTGCGTAAGTTTTGATAAATTTTAACTTATTTTACGGTAGTAAATGATAATATAGACTAGTATCTACATATATTTTATGTATTCATGACATATCTAACTTTTTCTTAATTTTTCAATATTTCTAGGCTACACGGTTCATTTGCGAGTTTCTTCAAATTGTCGCAAATCTCAAAAAAAAAAAAAAAAAAAAAATACAGTATACAGTGGAACCTCGAGTTTCGGCCATAATCGGTTCCAGAAGCTTGGCCGAAACTCAAATTGTTTGAAAGTCAGAGCAATATTTCCTATAAGAAATAATGTAAATTCAATTAATCCATTCCAGACACCCAAAAACAAAAAAAAAAAAAAACATTTTTTAAAGAATATAGTTTTACAAACACAAAACAATTATAAATACATATAGTACTTTAATGACTAATGAAATAGATGAATAAACATTTAAAATCACATTTACACACCTTTATTGAAGACTCTTGTTGGCATATGGAAGACAGGGAGGAGAGAGAGGGAGGACTTATTATTGTTTGGAAGGGGAATCCCCTTCCATAAAGACTTTAGGTTTCAAGTCCTTATCTGGGAATACTTCTTCTTTGACTTTTAATGGCACTAGGACCAGCTTGAGTCTCACTGGACCCCTGTCGCACAAAAAAACTGTCCAGAGAGGTCTGTTTCTGGCGTCTCTTTAGCATTTGTCTGAAATAGGACGGTTTTGTCACTGAACATGTTGCAGAGCTGGCTTGTTTCAGCTTGCTCGGGGTGATATTTCTCAGCAAAAGCTTGCACAAATCTCCTTAATCTCTGAAGAAGGCACCTCCTTCCCTCCCTCTTCCTCCTCCTCTGAAGCAAGTTCCTCAGTTGTGGTCTGTTGCTGTTCCAGATGAAGGTCTTGCAGCTCTTCAGTGGTTAGCTCTTTCCCATGGTCCTCCACCAACTCTTCCAACTCCTGGCCACTCACCTCCAACCCCATGGTTAATTATGTAGCAGTCGCACTCAATCAACAAGCACAAAAAACAATGGATTATTGTGAAATGTTTGGGTGAACGCGCAGGGTAATGTTCACTTGAGAAGATACACAGCCAGACTCACAACGCATGCGAGGGATGCTTTGTGTAGGAGCAGGCAGGCACGGGCAGGTGGACAGGTCTGGTACGGCAGTTGAAACTCTAGGTACTGTTCAAAACTCAAGACTAAATTTAGGCGAAAAAAGTGACAAACTCAAAACGGCCAAAACTTGGGGCAGCCAAAACTCAAGGTTCCACTGCATGTATTTATTGAAAAAATCCGAGTATAAGTGGACCTGCACGGTTCAAGCCCATGTTATTCAAGGGTCAACTGTAATTACGTCTTTGTAGCTACAGGAGAAAAATGATAAAAAAAAAAAAAAAAAAATAAGAAATTGCTTATCAAAGGATACTGAACAAAAGTTTGACAGAAGAATGCATAAAAGATAGAAACAGCAAGAGTAAACGAATAAAACCAAAAGGTAAATTCTCAATACTCGTGCGGATCATCGGCTATAGACTACTTTAATTTTGTCTTTAACCTTAGAATTGTTTCAAATATTAACTATGCTCTTACAAACAAAAATGGCCAGTTATCAAAAGAAGTTACGATCTTAAACATTCCCAAGGAAATATTTTAAAATTCATCTGCTATAGACTACTTTAATTTTGTCTTTAACCTTAGAATTATTTCAAATATTAACTATGCTCTTACAAACAAAAATAGCCAGTTATCAAAAGAAGTTACCATTTTAAACATTCCCAAGGAAATATATTAAAATTCATCTGCTATATTTTGACTAGATTCCACTAAAAAAAATTTTTGTTTAAGCTATGCAATCCAGTAAGAACATATGGCTCAAAGCATAAAAAGCACATACATACTTATGATAAAAGGATTTATTGCATGATATTGGCATAATGCTAAAGTTTAATTAAAAATACTCAGCAAATGCATTCACATATACTTTACAATGGTAAAGCCAAAAACTCTTCTCAGCTTCCAGTATAATTAAAAACAACCTCCTTCACAATAAGGGTCTCTGATCTGACTTTAGGATACTTTTCAGAGATTTCATAAGGTCTATTCTTTTTATGGAGGCAAAAAAAAAAAAAATAAAAATTTAATGGTCAACTAATGCCTTGTAAATATAATCAGAGGAATCAAAGTATACCGCATGTATTTGCTAGGGGTGCACCGAAGTATTGGTCTCAGCCTAAAATTTTTGCCAACAGTGATTGTACTCAATCACTGTTGGCAAAAATTCTGGTATCATCCCATTCATATACGGGTATACTATATTACTGATTCCAAAAACTATGCAAGACTTTCATGATCTAGTACAGGGGTGGTGAAGCTTTTTGAGTGTGTACCCAAACTAGTGATAACTTTTTGAAAAATTCTCTCATGTGCCATTGTAAATTTTGAGTGTAGTATTTTATTATTATACTACAGGAGAGCCCCGCATATACACTTTTTTTGGTGTTCCACATTTTCGTTGGTTTTCAACTGAGTCATTGTTCATTATGTTATGTGCTTTTACCACTTTTCTGCCATTTTTGTAGAAAAGTTACTTAAGGGAAGAGTGACCGACATCACATTATAAGGTGAATATTTTTTGTACTTTGAATTTCTTGTACTTTTTTTTTTTTTAGCCTAGCTGTAATGACCACTAAACAAGTTATCAGGCATTTTAGACACCAGCGATATTTACTTACTTTATGGGACCACAAATATAAGAGCCATACCAATGGGGCCCTCCTGTAGTAGTATAGTAGTACAGTAGTATAGAGCAGCAGCAGCAGCAGCACCAGCACAGCAGCACTAGCACAGCAGCAGCAGCAGCACTAGCACAGCAGCAGCACCAGTACAGCAGCATCAGCACAGCAGCAGCAGCAGCAGCAGCAGCAGCAGCAGCAGCACAGCAGCAGCAGCATAGCAGCAGAACAGCAACAGCATAGCAGCAGCAGCATAGCAGCATAACAGCAACAGCAGCAGCATAACAGCAACAGCAGCAGCATAACAGCAACAGCAGCAGCATAGCATAGCATCACAGCAATAGTAGCATAGCAGTAGCATAGCAATAGTGAGCATAGCAGCAGTGCAGCAACAGCAGTAGTATAGTAATAGTAGTAGTATAGTAATAGTAGTAGTATAGTAATAGTAGTATAGTAGTGTAGTGGCCTGGTGGCTAAAGCTCCCGCTTCACACACGGAGGGCCCGGGTTCGATTCCTGGCGGGTGGAAACATTTCGACATGTTTCCTTACACCTGTTGTCCTGTTCACCTAGCAGCAAATAGGTACCTGGGTGTTAGTCGACTGGTGTGGGTCGCATCCTGGGGGACAAGATTGAGGACCCCAATGGAAATAAGTTAGACAGTCCTCGATGATGCACTGACTTTCTTGGGTTATCCTTGGTGGCTAACCCTTCGGGGTTAAAAATCCGAACGAAATCTTATCTTATCTTAGTAGTAGTAGTAGTAGTAGTAGTACTAGTAGTAGTAGTACTAGCAGTACTAGTAGTATTAGTATGCAACCTCTCCTCGCTCAATGACGGAGTTCTGTTCCTAAGACCACATCGTTAAACGACACGAAGCATACTATAATGGTAGTGAGTTTGTGTCAACCATCTTTGATATTGTTTTAATGTCACCTTTGCACCATTTATAACATTTCTGGTATATTTTTAAATGTTTATACAGTAGTGTACTGTATACTGAAATAAACAAAATAGAGGAAATCAGCTCTAATATACATTATTTAGGTATAAATACTGGTCAGAGAGCCCGTTGTATGTCCGAGGCATCAGTAAATGAGTACGTCGCTATGTGAGGAGAGGCTGTACTGATATTTTACAAAAAAAATTACGGAGAAAGAACAAAATATACTTTTAAGCATTCTAGAAGTTTGTTTAGGCAATCAATAACTTTTTTCAAGTACATGTTACTTATAATTATGAAGTACATATTACTTATAATTAGTAATTCACAAGAGGTAAAATTAATGAAGTATTGACAATAATGGGTGTTTCTTTCAGAAAAATATAAGGAGTCCAACTGCTTAGGGGAATTCACTGTTTCATTATTAACAGAAGTACAACAGAGATATTAAAATAAAAACATTTTAGAAAGACTATTCAAAAAATTAATATCAATTTTTTTTAAAAGACAACTGACAAAATGACCTCTTTCATAAATAATACTGAATCTTATAAGCAGCACACGAAATATGGCAGTGGAATAGGCTTTGGTTCGTATTATAAAACATAAAAAAAAATTAAGAAGCAGAAAATATTTTATTTACACAAAACTTTTGCTGCTGCACCAACAATAGCAGATACTTTATATCAGGCTTGTATTTGACTGTTTTGTGACTATGTATGCAACACTAGTTTCATCAGTAAGTCTACTCCTATTAATTAGACTTGACTAGGTGCATCACTGAAAACCTATGACTCGCATGAATATGTAGATGAATATACTACTAATACTGCCATTGCTAAATTTTTCAAACAGTCACAAGTTTAAGGAGTGGAATTGCTGAGTTTCATAACCCCATTTTCCAGTTACTAACCTATTAGGGCTGACTACTACTTTCCCAGATATAGCTTTATATTTTGCTGAGACACGACTGGTAAAATGGTCAGAATGGAAACAATAAAAAATCTTGAGGCAGCAGTGCATACTGCATGCCAACGAATATTTTGATGTACCACAAGTTCACCACCCCTGATCTAGCACATTTACTAGTACGGACAACACTATTTCTCTATCCTACACCCTATGAGGAATTAACAGACATGTTTTATATTTGCACTACATCCTTGTATATTACTGATAATATAACATTCTCTTCAACAAGCATGCAAGGATTAAAGTAATATTATAACTTGAAACTTCAGTGTTAGCAGGAGTTAGCAGTAAATTTTTGTTGTATGACTGCCAGTCAGCACGAGAGTCAATTTCCAACACAATACTTCCTTCAACTAGTAGTAATAATAGTGATAATGCTCCTTCAGGTAGGCCGAGTGAAAGAAACAAAGAAATATGAGAGTTCAGAAATAATTTCTTTTTAAATCCTCAACACAGGAAGTTCCTGTTACTCAAAGTTGCACTGCGGCATCGCACAGGAGAATGTATTTACATGTTGATTTATAAATAAATACCAGAGCAATCCTTAAGATTCATCTCACTATATTTTATCACTGAGCGCTTTGCATCCATAGCTGCAAAGGGAAAGGCATACAATGCTAGCTGCAGCAGTATGATTAACTCGACACAACTCACCCCTCGATACACATTGCTTTGGAACATCCATGCTGCAGGTTCATTATTAATGGCCAAATAAGTTGGGACAGAGAGTGACAGTCTTAGCTGAAATCATAAGAATACAATGATGGGCATCCGATTCTACAAACAAAAATAAATAAAGGAGTGAAAAATTAGATAAGAGCATTAATATAATTCAACTGATTAGAGGTATAGGTTATTATTTAATTACATTTTATTCCCAAATTATTCTGAAGACAAAAAGCAATTTATCCACCCAACAGTAAAAGCAAATTAGACTTACTATAAATATTTTAATTAATTTCAATAAGACTGAAAACAAGAGAAAAAAATTAATACACCTTCCAGAAGAAAAATTTAAATTTAAAGAAAAATTATAATTAGTCTTAAAATAAACAAATTTTGCATAGCCAAAAGCAAATACTGATCAGTGACTGACAACTATTCAGTAAGTCAACAAATCGACCAAAAGTGATCTGCATCAAACACTTAAATTATACTGTATTTATATTATAGACCCAAAGTGTGTTTTCATTATTTTTTCATTTTAACCATATTGGCAATCTCCTACCAATTCAAGCTGACCCTCCTCCTCCTCCCCCCAAAAAAATGCATTCACCATCATTCATTCTTTTCAGAAGCAAGTAGACATCACAATTCAAATGACCTTGCGGATTGCAGCACTGATACCATGGCTTCCACTATAAATATATTCAACAAACCACAGTATGGGCGGGGATACCATGGTTTGTTTGCAATCGTGTCATTACGATTTCATGAGTTAGTATATTACACAACTATAGTGACATCACACGTTCCTATCTAAGGCTTACTTCGACTGGAAAATAGTCCCCTCCTCTCCTCATTACAACTATATAGCAATTTTTTTTAACACACTGTCTCCCATCGAGGTAGCGTGACCCAAAAAAGAAGAAACACTTTCTTTGTCATTCATTCAATTACTGTCTCTCCAGAAACATATTGAGATCAAATCTCAGCATTATACATCTCTCAAAAAATTAAGATGCTTGTGGGGGTTAACCAATTTCTCAAGAGAAAAATGTTAAATTTTTAAGAGACAGAGCAACTTCTTAAAAAATTTAAGATTTGAAAATTATACTAAAATTACATCTTGCTTTATAGCTCACATGACCAGAGTTTAAAT
>NC_091321.1:16769314-16814314 GCF_038502225.1 Cherax quadricarinatus
ACTTCATCCTGTTCCCTACTTGTATGTCTCATAACAATAAAAATGCTTTCAAATGAGCTGATGTAGGTAACAGCTCTTAGCTTGCCAATAAAGTTAGGAATCCTTAACCTGTAAATAGCTTGTCAATATGGCTAGGGATCCTTAACCTTGTCAAACCCTGTGTATAAAAAAAAAAAAAAAGAGAGAGAAAGAGAGAAAAAGAGAAAGAAAAAGTGAGAGAGAGAGAGAGAGAGAGAGTGTACTCACCTAGTTGTGGTTGCAGGGGTCGAGTCCTAGCTCCTGGCCCTGCCTCTTAACTGGTCGCTACTAGGTCACTCTCCCTGAACCGTGAGCTTTATCATACCTTTGCTTAAAGCTATGTATGGATCCTGCCTCCACTACATCGCTACCCAAACTATTCCACTTCCTGACTACTCTATGGCTGAAGAAATACTTCCTAACATCCCTGTGATTCATCTGTGTCTTCAACTTCCAACTGTCCCATCTCTGGAGCATCCTGTCTTTGTCCACCTTGTCAATTCCTCTCAGTATTTTGTATGTCGCTATCATGTCCCCAATCTCTCTCCTGTCCTCCAGTGTCATCAGGTAGATTTCCCTTAACCTCTCCTAGCAGGACATACCCCTTAGCTCTGGGACTAGTCTTGTTGCAAACCTTTGCACTTTCTCTAGTTTCTTTACGTGCTTGGCTAGGTGTGGGTTCCAAACTGGTGCCGCATACTCCAATATGGGCCTAACATACACGGTGTACAGGGTCCTGAACAATTCCTTATTAAGATGTCGGAATGCTGTTCTGAGGTTTGCTAGGCGCCCATGTGCTGCAGCAGTTATTTGGTTGATGTGCGCTTCAGGAGATGTGCCTGGTGTTATACTCACCCCAAGATCTTTTTCCTTGAGTTAGGTTTGTAGTCTCTGGCTCCCTAGACTGTACTCCGTCTGCGGTCTTCTTTGCCCTTCCCCAATCTTCATGACTTCGCACTTGGTGGGGTTGAACTCCAGGAGCCAACTGCTGGACCAGGTCTGCAGCCTGTCCAGATCCCTTTGTAGTTCTGCCTGGTCTTCGATCGAATGAATTCTTCTCATCAACTTCACGTCATCTGCAAACAGGGACACCTCGGAGTTTATTCCTTCCATCATGTCGTTCACAAATACCAGAAACAGCACTGGTCCTAGGACTGACCCCTGTGGGACCCCGATGGTCACAGGTGCCCACTTCGGACACCTCCGCCTTGTACTCACCTATTTGTGGTTGCAGGGGTCGAGTCACAGCTCCTGGCCCCGCCTCTTCGCTGATTGCTACTAGGTCCTCTCTCTCCCTGCCCCATGAGCTCTATCATACCTAGCCTTAAAACTATGTATGGTTCCCGCCTCCACAACGTCACTTTCTAGGCTATTCCACGGCCTGACTACTCTATGACTGAAGAAATACTTCCTAACATCCCTTTGATTCATCTGAGTCTTCAACTTCCAATTGTGACCTCTTGTGTCTGTGTCCCATCTCTGGAACATCCCGTCTTTGTCCACCTTGTCTATTCCGCGCAGTATTTTATATGTCGTTATCATGTCTCCCCTGACCCTCCTGTCCTCCAGTGTCGTCAGGCCGATTTCCCTCAACCTTTCTTCGTAGGACAATCCCCGTAGCTCTGGGACTAGTCTTGTTGCAAACCTTTGCACTTTCTCTAATTTCTTGACGTGCTTGACTAGGTGTGGATTCCAAACTGGTGCTGCATACTCCAGTATGGGCCTGACGTAGATGGTATACAGAGTCTTGAACGACTCCTTACTGAGGTATCGGAACGCTATCCGTAGGTTTGCCAGGCGCCCGTATGCTGCAGCAGTTATCTGATTGATGTGCGCCTCAGGAGATATGCTCGGTGTTATACTCACCCCCAGGTCTTTTTCCTTGAGTGAGGTTTGCAGTGTTTGGCCATCTAAACTATATTGTGTCTGCGGTCTTCTTTGCCCTTCCCCAATCTTCATGACTTTGCATTTGGCAGGGTTAAATTCAAGGAGCCAGTTGCTGGACCAGGCTTGTAGCCTGTCCAGGTCTCTTTGTAGTCCTGCCTGATCCTCATCCGATTTGATTCTTCTCATTAACTTCGCATCATCTGCAAACAAGGACACCTCTGAGTCTATCCCTTCCGTTATGTCATTCACATATACCAAGAACAGCACAGGTCCTAGGACTGACCCCTGTGGAACCCCGCTTGTCACAGGCGCCCACTCTGACACCTCGCCGCGTACCATGACTCGTTGTTGCCTCCCTGACAGGTATTCTCTGATCCATTGCAGTGCCTTTCCTGTTATGTGTGCCTGATCCTCTAGCTTTTGCAGTAACCTCTTGTGAGGAACTGTGTCGAAGGCCTTCTTGCAGTCCAAAAATATGCAGTCGATCCACCCCTCTCTCTCTTGTCTTACTTCTGTCACCTTGTCATAAAACTCTAGTAGGTTTGTGACACAGGATTTTCCTTCCCTGAAACCGTGCTGGTTGTCAATTATACACTTGTTTCTTTCCAGGTGCCCCACCACTCTCCTCCTGATGATCTTCTCCATGACCTTGCATACTATACACGTTAGTGATACAGGTCTGTAGTTTAGTGCCTCATGTCTGTCTCCCTTTTTAAAAATTGGGACTACATTTGCCATTTTCCATACCTCAGGGAGTTGCCCAGTTTCAAGTGATGTATTGAAGATCTTTGTTAATGGCTCACACAAAATCTCTGCTCCCTCTTTAAGGACCCATGGAGAGATGTTGTCTGGTCCCACCGCCTTTGAGGTGTCAAGTTCGCATAGCAGCTTCTTCACCTCCTCCTTGGTTATATGTACCTCATCCAGCACTTGCAGGTGTGCCCCCCTGTTCTGATTTCCTGGAGTCCTACTGGGTTCCACTGTAAATACCTCTTTAAATCTTGTGTTGAGCTCCTGACATACCTCTTGGTCGTTTCTTGTGAATTCCCCATCACCCTTCCTCAGTCTGATTACCTGGTCCTTGACTGTTGTTTTCCTCCTGATGTGGCTGTACAACAGCTTCGGGTCAGTCTTTACTTTTGATGCTATGTCATTTTCATATTGTCTCTGAGCCTCCTTTCTTATCTGTGCATATTCGTTTCTGGCTCTTCGGCTGATTTCTTTATTTTCCTGAGTTCTCTGTCTTCTGTACCTTTTCCATTCTCTAGTACACCTAGTTTTTGCCTCCCTACACCTTTGGGTGAACCAAGGACTCGTTCTGTTCTTCCCATTATTTCTGTTTCCCTTGGGAACAAACCTCTCCTCTGCCTCCTTGCATTTTGTTGCTACATAGTCCATCATTTCTTGTACTGGTTTTCCTGTCAGTTCCCTCTCCCACTGAATGTCTTGAAGGAAGTTCCTCATGCCTGAGTAATTCCCCCTTTTGTAGTTTGGTTTTTCCCAGCCTATTCCTGCTACTCTCTCCACTTGGAGCTCAACTATGTAGTCGAAGCACAGAACCACATGATCACTAGCTCCCAGAGGCCTTTCATACATGATACCCTCGATGTCCGAACTACTCATGGTGAATACAAGGTCCAGTCTTGCTGGTTCATCCTCTCCTCTCTCTCTGGTAGTGTCTCTAACATGTTGATGCATGAGGTTTTCCAGTACCACATCCATCATCTTGGCTCTCCATGTTTCGGGACCCCCATGGGGCTCCAGGTTTTCCCAGTCAATCTCCTTGTGATTGAAATCACCCATAACTAGTAACTTTGCTCCCCCCATGTGTGCTCTCCTGGCCACCTCGGCTAGTGTGTCGATCATTGCTCTGTTGCTCTCATCGTATTCTTCTCTTGGCCTCCTGCAGTTCTGTGGTGGGTTGTACATTACTGCAATTATCACCTTATGTCCCTCAGACTGAATTGTTTCTACTAAGTAGTCCCTTTTGCCCATGCCATCCATTCCTTCCATTTTCTCAAAATCCCACTGGTGTTTAATGAGCAGTGCAACTCCTCCTCCCCCTCTCCTCCCTCTGTCTTTCCTGAGGATTTGGTATCCGGATGGAAAGATTGAATCTGTTATAATTCTGGTGAGTTTTGTTTCTGTGAGTGCTATTATGTCTGGGGATGTCTCTTTGATTCTTTTGTGCCACTCCTCATACTTGTTTGTTATTCCATCTGCATTTGTATACCACACCTTCAACTTCTTTTCTAAGACTGTGGTCTGGGAGGTATATTGGGGTTGGGGAAGTGGGAGACCTGGTAAGGAACTATGGGTTGTTGCTGTAGGGGTGGAGTTTGTAATGTAGTGGGTGGGGGCATTGGATGTGGCATGGGTGTTTTGGTTTAGAGTGTTTGGTTGCACTGGGGTTGACCTGGTTGGGAGGCTTCTATAGGAAGTTGTGAGGGAGGCTGTATTTGATCTTCTTCCTTGGTCTGGGATCTCCTGTCTGTCTTCTCCATCCCCTCTCTTTCCTCCTTTCGCCTTTGTAACATCTCTCTCAGTTTCTGCCTTTCTTCTTGTGATCTGTCGCGGTCGAGATACACCTTCCTGTATGCCGGCATGTCCCTTAATCGTGCTTTCTCCTGCAGGATCCTGGTCCGAGTCGCTTCTGCCTTGAAGGTCACTTTCACTGGCCGGGTTCTTTTTTTTACAAACCCCCCTATTCTCCGAAAATTTTCCAGCTGGGTCATGTCGTCTTCTCCTATTGCTTTCATGATGCTTTCAATTGCTTTTTTTTCCCCTTGTTTTCTTGCTTCATATGTTTCCCCTTCAGCTTCCTGGAGCCCATACACAAAGACTGACCTCACCCTTTCATTCTCCCACTGCTTATCCCTGTGTATCGCCTCATTTAATTTGGTTTCCTGCACTGCAGCTGTCCTTTCTTCAGTTTCACTGGCTAATGTACTTGGGCTCATTGGCCTGTCATTTTCAATTCTCGGCTTTCCATGGGCTCTGTTGTTGTTTGTTAGGGCCTCCACATAAAGCTTAGCTCTTTCATTTACTACAGTCTCCTCTGATAGAGCCTCCCCATGCAGTTGTGCCCCTTCTTTCCCTACAGTCCCCTTATTTGTGGCTGAGGTAGCAGTCTCTGTTGTCAATCCCAAAATGTTCTTTAGTTCTTTAGGCTGTTTCAGATTTTTCAGTTCCTCTTCTAAACTCTGTATCCTAGCCTCTGCTGCTTTGATATGCAGCTCCCACTTCCTGCTTTCCATATCTATCCTCTCTTCCATTCTCATGCTAAGTTCTTCTAGTTTCTTTTCCCATTCATGATCTCTTTTTATGAGCTCTGCTGCCCAATCTTCCTTTGCAGCTTCCTCCTCCTGTCCCTTGGTTTTTCTTGTTGCTCTCTGACAACCCATTTTTGTTTTATCCTGATTGCCTCAGAGTGGGAAACCTATATAGTTCTGTATGTTAGGTTAGTAGTGTGTATGTCAGAGTGTGGGGGGGGGAGGTAGTGGAGGAACTGTGGCTATGTGGGAGAGGAGTGGGGAGGGGTTGGGAGGGTCTGGGTGAACGGGGGAGGGGTGGGTGAACGAGGGAGGGGAGGGATCAGGGGGAGAAGTGAGATGTCGGTGGTGAGGGGGGGGGAGTGTATGTGTGTGTGTGTGTGTGTGTGTGTGTAATTTTGTGTGGAATTATGTGTGGGTTTATTATGTACTGAAAGGTAGGTGGCTTGTGCGTTGTAGTGTAGTCTCAGTGGTCCTTTCTGCCCACAACTTCTTGTGACCTGACCCCCAACCTCCTGGGGCTTGACCGGCATGTACTTACAGTGTGTGTGTGTGTGTGTGTGTGTGTGTGTGTGTGTGTGGGGGGGGTAGGTATGCGGGGAGATACTGTTAATACATACCAGTAATTCTGGGTTATAAAAAGCGATAATTGCTACTAGGGTCTAAAGCTTCAATAAGTGTCTGCCCTTTGTGTGTGTGTGAGGGAGGGATGGTTATGGGGGGGGGTAGATCCGTTATACCTCTGTTCTGTCTTTCCTAGAAATGCTACACTCTTCGCTTATTGTCCTTTCTGGATTTAAGTATCAATTATTGCTGTTATTATCCAATTCCTTGTTCACGTTTAGAGAGGACTTCCTAGCTTCCTAAGTATTCTTACTACTAATAACTACTGTAATAGCTTGCAGGAGTGAGTGACCAGTATCTAACAGTGATGCAAGGCCAAGCCAAGCCTGGGACATGCAAACCACAATATAGGTGATACTTGCGCTGGCATCTGGCCAAGTTGCCAGATGCTGATGACGTAGTCGTCGTACGTAGCCTAAATCCCTATTTTGGAGATCCTTTATCTGTGATGATTATAACCACATGTGCTCATACATCCCTCGTTCCTCACGCGATTTCACTTTTCACTTATGATAGTATACACTTCATATTATATACACTTCACTTTATATGTATAATGGCACACAACTTGTCGTGACGTCACTGCTTCAGCAGGCCTACTGCTGCCTAGTAGACCAAAACGTTTGGGTAATTTTGGATAATGGATAATTTCAGGCTTTCTCACGACTTTTTCTAACTAATAACTTTAGTTATCACTCGTATTATTGTTCACTGACGATGTCACTACCACTGATTACTGTTAGCAGTTACTGCACCCTTATAAACACTAGGATTCTCGAAGCCTTGTGTGCCCACGTCTGCACCCACGGACCCACTCGGTGTGTGTGCGCTTGTGTGTGTGCGCTTGTGTGTGTGCGCTTGTGTGTGTGCTTGTGTGTGTGTGCTTGTGTGTGTGTGCTTGTGTGTGTGTGCTTGTGTGTGTGCGCTTGTGTGTGTGTGCTTGTGTGTGTGCTTGTGTGTGTGTGCGTGCTTGTGTGTGCGTGCTTGTGTGTGCGTGCTTGTGTGTGCGTGCTTTTGTGTGTGTGCTTGTGTGTGCGCTTGTGTGTGTGTGCTTGTGTGTGTGCTTGTGTGTGTGCACGCTTGTGTGTGCGCGCTTGTGTGCGTGCGCGTGTGTGCTTGTGCTTGTACTCGCCTATTTGTACTCACCTATTTGTGGTTGCAGGGGTCGAGTCTTAGCTCCTGGCCCCGCCTCTTCACCGGTTGCTACTGGGCCCTCTCTCTCCCCGCTCCATGAGCTTTATCAAACCTCGTCTTAAAACTGTGTATGGTTCCTGCCTCCACTACGTCATTTTCTAGGCTATTCCACTGCCTTACAACTCTGACTGAAGAAATACTTCCTAATATCTCTGACTCATTTGTGTCTTCAACTTCCAATTGTGGCCTCTTGTTTCTGTGTCCCCTCCCTGGAACATCCTGTCTTTGTCCACCTTGTCTATTCCACGCAGTATTTTATATGTCGTTATCATGTCTCCCCTGACCCTCCTGTCCTCCAGTGTCGTCAGGCCAATTTCCCTTAATCTTTCTTCATAGGACATTCCCCTTAGCTCTGGAACTAACCTTGTCACAAACCTTTGCACTTTCTCTAGTTTCTTGACGTGCTTTATCAAGTGCGGGTTCCAAACAGGTGCTGCATACTCCAGTATGGGCCTGACATACACGGTGTACAGTGTCTTGAACGATTCCTTACTAAGGTATCGGAATGCTGTTCTCAGGTTTGCCAGGCGCCCATATGCTGCAGCAGTTATCTGATTGATGTGTGCTTCCGGAGACATGCTCGGTGTTATACTCACCCCAAGATCTTTCCCCTTGAGTGAGGTTTGCAGTCTTTGGCCACCTAGCCTATACTCTGTCTGTGGTCTTCTGTGCTCTTCCCCTATCTTCATGACTTTGCATTTGGCAAGATTAAATTCGAGAAGCCATTTGCTGGACCAGGTGTCCAGTCTGTCCAGGTCTCTTTGAAGTCCTGCCTGGTCCTCACCAGATTTAATTCTCCTCATTAACTTCACATCTGCAAACAGGGACACTTCAGAGTCTAACCCTTCCATCATGTCGTTCACATATACCAAAAATAGCACTGGTCCTAGGACCGACCCCTGTGGGACCCCGCTCGTCACAGGTGCCCACTGTGATACATCATTACGTACCATGACTCGTTGTTGCCTCCCTGTCAGGTATTCTCTGATCCATTGCAGTGCCCTTCCTGTTATATGCACCTGATGCTCTAGCTTCTGCACTAATCTCTTGTGAGGAACTGTGTCAAAGGCCTTCTTGCAGTCCAAGAAGATGCAATCAACCCACCCCTCTCTCTCGTGTCTTACTTCTGTTATTTTATCATAAAACTCCAGAAGGTTTGTGACACAGGATTTGCCTTCTGTGAATCCGTGCTGGTTGGCATTTATACTCTTGTTCCGTTCCAGGTGCTCCACCACTCTCCTCCTGATAATCTTCTCCATAATTTTGCATACTATACACGTCAATGACACAGGCCTATAGTTTAGTGCCTCTTTTCTGTCTCCTTTTTTAAAAATGGGAACTACATTTGCCGTCTTCCATACCTCAGGTAGTTGCCCAGTTTCCAGGGACATGTTGAAGATTGTGGTAAGTGGCACGCACAACATATCTGCTCCCTCTCCAAGGACCCACGGGGAGATGTTGTCCGGTCCCATTGCCTTTGAGGTATCGATGTCCCTTATCTGTATGTATGTCGTCCAACACTTGTTGGTGTATTCCTTGCTGGTGTCCCCATCTGGTCTGTCCCCCCAGAGTCCTTCCTGTCTCTACTGTAAATACTTCCTTAAATCTCGTGTTGAGCTCCTCACATACCTCTTGATCGTTTCTTGAGAGTTCTCCACCTTCTTTCCTCAGCCTTATCACCTGGTCCTTGACTGTTGTCTTCCTCCTAATGTGGCTATACAGCAGTTTCGGGTCAGATTTGACTTTCGATGCTATGTCGTTTTCATACTGTCGCTGGGCCTCCCTCCTTATCTGTGCAAACTCGTTTCTGGCTCTTCTACTAATCTCCTTGTTTTCCTGGGTCCTATGCCTCCTGTACCTTTTCCATTCTCTGTTGCACTTAGTTTTTGCCTCCCTACACCTTCGGGTAAACCAAGGACTCGTTTTGGTCTTCCTATTATTTCTGTTTCCCTTGGGAACAAAACTTTCCTCTGCCTCTTGCACTTTGTTGCCACATATTCCATCATCTCGTTTACTGATTTTCCTACTATTTCTCTGTCACACTGAACCTCCTGCAGGAAGTTTCTCATAATTGTGTAGTCCCCCCTTTTATAGTTTGGCCTGTCCCCTTCAGTTCCTCTTACCTTCTCCACTTGTAACTCTACTATATAATCAAAACTCAGAACCACGTGATCGCTAGCTCCAAGGGGCCTCTCGTAAGTGATGTCCTCAATGTCTGAACTGCTCAGGGTGAACACAAGATCCAGTCTTGCTGGCTCATCCTCCCCTCTCTCTCTGGTTGTGTCCCTGACATGTTGATGCATGAGGTTTTCAAGTACCACATCCATCATCTTGGCTCATCATGTTTCGGGACCCCCATGTGGCTCCAGGTTTTCCCAGTCGATCTCCCTGTGGTTGAAATCGCCCATTACCAGTAACTTTGCTCTGCTCGAGTGAGCTCTTCTTGCCATCTCAGCCAGGGTGTCCACCATCACCCTGTTGTTTTCTTCGTACTCCTCTCTTGGCCTCCTGCAGTTCTGTGGTGGGTTATACATCACTCCAATGACTACTTTATGTTCTCCGGACTGAATTGTACCTACAATGTAGTCTCTTTCTCCAATCATGTCCATGCCTTCCATTTCCTCAAATCCCCATCGGTGTTTTATGAGCAGTGTGTTTAATCCTGGTTCGAACTGATTCTTCCTTGAAAGTTACTCTGACAGGCCGTATCCTTCCACTCGCAAACCACCCAATTCTCTGAAAATTTGTCACCTGGGTCATATCGCCCTCCCCTATTGTTTTCATGATGCCTTCAATCATTTTTTTTCTCCTCCTGTTTTATTTCTTCAAAGTTGTCCCCCTTGGCTTCTTGGAGCCCGTACACAAAAACTGACCTCGCCCTTTCCTCCTCCCACTGAGTCTCCATCTGCTTCCTCTGAGGCATTTTATTTCCTTCCATTGACATGTTCTTGCCTTCAGTCCCTGTCATATCTGAAACTTCTATTCTCAGTGAACTGTCTTTTCTGACCAGCTGTCCCTTGCTACTGCAGTTGGCTGTTAGAATCTCTGCATATAGCATACCTTCATTGTCTTCGGACCTGTCATTTGATCTTAGTGTGCTCATCGTCTTTTCCCTGGCCCCACATGGGTCTGATAGGGCCTTCGTGTACGGCATGTCTCCGTTGTTGCTTACCGTCCCCTTGTCTGCACCTGACTTTGAATTTCCTGATGTCATATCTGAATTGTCATTTGTCTCTCTAATCTGTTTCAGGCTTTGCAGTTTCTCTTCTAAGCACTGTATCCTAGCTTCTGCTGCTAAGACCTGTACTTCCCACTTCCTGCACTCTTCAGCTATCCGCTCCTCCATTTTCTTACCAAGCTTTACTATCTTCCTTCCCCACTCTTCCTCCCTTTTTTGGAGCTCTAACTCCCAGTATTTCCTCCCTGGTTCGTCTACCAGATCTCTGGTTTTCCGTCCTCTAAGGCCACCCATTTTTTTCTTTTTTTTTTTTTTTTATTACCACAGACAGAAGGCTAGAGGAGGGAGAGGGTGCGGGGGGGAGAGGAAAGGGTAGAAGAGGGAGAGAGAGGAGAGAGAAAGGGTAGAAAGAGGGAGAGAGAGGAGAGAGTATGGGGGTGAGGGATAAGACCAAGGGGGAGAGAGAGAAATGTGAGGGGGGGAGAGAAAGGGTAGAGAGAGGGAGAAAAAGGGAGAGGAGAGGGAGAGAAAGAGAGAAAGAGAGAGAGAGGGAGAAAGGAGGGCGAGGGAAAAGGCTATGAGAGAGAGAAATGGAGAGATGGAGAGAGAAGCCTATAGAGAGAGAGAAGGGTGAGAGATAGGGTTATGGGAGAGAGAGAGAGAGAGAGAGAGAGAGAGAGAGAGAGAGGAGGGCAAGGGAAAAGGCTATGAGAGAGAGAAATGGAGAGATGGAGAGAGAAGCCTATAGAGAGAGAGGAGGGTGAGAGATAGGGTTATGGGAGTGAGAGAGAGAGGGAGAGAGAGAGGAAGAGAGAGAGGAAGAGAGAGAGGAAGAGAGAGAGGAAGAGAGAGAGGAAGAGAGGAAGAGAGAGAGGAAGAGAGAGATGAAGAGTGAGAGGAAGAGAGAGAGGAAGAGAGAGAGGAAGAGAGAGAGGAAGAGAGAGAGGAAGAGAGAGAGGAAGAGCGAGAGGAAGAGAGAGAGGAAGAGAGAGAGGAAGAGAGAGAGGGAGAGAGAGAGAGAGAGAGAGAGAGAGAGAGAGAGAGAGAGAGAGAGAGAGAGAGAGAGAGAGAGACAGAGAGAGAGAGAGAGAGAGAGAGAGAGAGAGAGTAGGGAAAAGGCTATGAGAGAGAGAAACGCGAGGGAAGGAAAAGATAGGAGGGAGTGAAGGCAAGAGCGGGGAGGGGAAGGTCTGTGGGGGAGGGAAAGGTGTGTTGGGGGTGAGGGGACGTGGTCAAATTCCAAGGATCAGCTGTGTGTACTCACCTAGTTGTGGTTTCAGGGGTCGAGACTCAGCTCCTGGCCCCGAGTGTATGTGTGTGCACGCGTGTGTGTGTGTGTGTGAGCACGTCAGTTGTTTATATGTCCCAGAAATACAATTCACCTCTGTGTATCTGTAATACTAATAAGATACCATTAACACTGAGAGTAATTCTAATAATTATAATACAAGTGTGTGTTAACAAGTCATTCTTTCACCCAGTTATGTACTACCTTTTACTACATGTGTACCCAATACTTGCTTCTCAGATTGTACTGTCTTTGTGTCCTAAAACATTATCTCTCGAAACTGTTGTCAGGGCTGTAGTCCCATTAGCCACAACTTAATCCTCCTGCCTATTCCTTGCTCCTACAAATTTTATCTTCCTACTACTGCTAGGTGTTGTATGATAATCGCTCTGGAGCAGGTGTGTGCATGTGTGTGTGTGCATGTGTGTGTGCATGTGTGTGTGCATTGTGTGCATGTGTGTGTGCATGTGTGTGTGCATGTGTGTGTGCATGTGTGTGTGCATGTGTGTGTGCATGTGTGTGTGCATGTGTGTGTGCATTTGTGTGTGCATGTGTGTGCATGTGTGTGTGCATGTGTGTGTGCATGTGTGTGCATGTGTGTGCGTGCGTGTGTGCGCGCGCACGCGCGTGTATGTGTGTGCATGTGTATGCCTGTGTGTGTGCACGCATGTGCGTGCACGCGTGGGTGTGTGTGCGTGTGGGTGTGTGCGTGCGTAGGTGTGTACTCACCTAATTGTACTCACCTAATTGTGGTTGCAGGGGTCGAGACTCAGCTCCTGGCCCCGCCTCTTCACTGATCGCTACTGGATCCTCTCTCTCTCTGCTTCCTGAGCTTTGTCATACCTCTTCTTAAAACTATGTATGATTCCTGCCTCCACTACTTCACTTGCTAGGCTATTCCACTTGCTGACAACTCTATGACTGAAGAAATACTTCCTAACGTCCCTGTGACTCGTCTGAGTCTTCAGATTCCAGTTGTGACCCCTTGTCCCTGTGTCCCCTCTCTGGAACATCCTATCTCTGTCCACCTTGTCTATTCCCCACAGTATCTTGTATGTCGTTATCATGTCTCCCCTGACCCTTCTGTCCTCCAGTGTCGTCAGTCTGATTTCCCTTAACCTTTCCTCGTACGACATTCCCTCGAGCTCTGGGACTAGCCTTGTTGCAAACCTTTGTACTTTCTCTAACTTCTTGACGTGCTTGACCAGGTGTGGGTTCCAGACTGGTGCTGCATACTCCAGTATGGGCCTAACATACACAGTGTACAGTGTCTTGAACGATTCCTTATTAAGGTATCGGAACGCTATTCTCAGGTTTGCCAGGCGCCCGTATGCTGCAGCGGTTATTTGGTTGATGTGTGCCTCCGGTGATGTGCTCGGTGTTATGGTCACCCCAAGGTCTTTCTCCCTGAGTGAGGTCTGTAGTCTTTGTCCACCTAGCCTATACTCTATCTGCGGTCTTCTTTGCCCCTCCCCAATCTTCATGACTTTGCATTTGGCTGGATTGAATTCGAGAAGCCAGTTGCTGGACCACATGTCCAGCCTGTCCAGGTCTCTTTGCAGTCCTGCCTCATCTTCGTCCGATTTAATTCTTCTCATCAACTTCACGTCATCTGCGAACAGGGACACTTCAGAGTCTATTCCTTCCATCATGTCGTTCACATATATCAAAAATAGCACTGGTCCTAGAACTGACCCCTGTGGGACCCCGCTCGTAACAGGCGCCCACTGTACTCACCTAGTTGTACTCACCTAGTTGAGGTTGCGGGGGTCGAGTCCGAGCTCCTGGCCCCGCCTCTTCACTGATCGCTACTAGGTCACTCTCCCTGAGCCGTGAGCTTTATCATACCTCTGCTTAAAGCTATGTATGGATCCTGCCTCCACTACATCGCTTCCCAAACTATTCCACTTACTGACTACTCTGTGGCTGAAGAAATACTTCCTAACATCCCTGTGATTCATCTGTGTCTTCAGCTTCCAACTGTGTCCCCTTGTTACTGTGTCCAATCTCTGGAACATCCTGTCTTTGTCCACCTTGTCAATTCCTCTCAGTATTTTGTATGTCATTATCATGTCCCCCCTATCTCTCCTGTCCTCCAGTGTCGTCAGGTTGATTTCCCTTAACCTCTCCTCGTAGGACATACCTCTTAGCTCTGGGACTAGTCTTGTTGCAAACCTTTGCACTTTCTCTAGTTTCTTTACGTGCTTGGCTAGGTGTGGGTTCCAAACTGGTGCCGCATACTCCAATATGGGCCTAACGTATACGGTGTACAGGGTCCTGAACGATTCCTTATTAAGATGTCGGAATGCTGTTCTGAGGTTTGCTAGGCGCCCATATGCTGCAGCAGTTATTTGGTTGATGTGCGCTTCAGGAGATGTGCCTGGTGTTATACTCACCCCAAGATCTTTTTCCTTGAGTGAGGTTTGTAGTCTCTGACCCCCTAGACTGTACTCCGTCTGCGGCCTTCTTTGCCCTTCCCCAATCTTCATGACTTTGCACTTGGTGGGATTGAACTCCAGGAGCCAATTGCTGGACCAGGTCTGCAGCCTGTCCAGATCCCTTTGTAGTTCTGCCTGGTCTTCGATCGAGTGTATTCTTCTCATCAACTTCACGTCATCTGCAAACAGGGACACCTCAGAGTCTATTCCTTCCGTCATGTCGTTCACAAATACCAGAAACAGCACTGGTCCTAGGACTGACCCCTGCGGGACCCCGCTGGTCACAGGTGCCCACTCTGACACCTCGCCACGTACCATGACTCGCTGCTGTCTTCCTGACAAGTATTCCCTGATCCATTGTAGTGCCTTCCCTGTTATCCCTGCTTGGTCCTCCAGTTTTTGCACCAATCTCTTGTGTGGAACTGTGTCAAACGCCTTCTTGCAGTCCAAGAAAATGCAATCCACCCACCCCTCTCTCTCTTGTCTTACTGCTGTCACCATGTCATAGAACTCCAGTAGGTTTGTGACACAGGATTTCCCGTCCCTGAAACCATGCTGGCTGCTGTTGATGAGATCATTCCTTTCTAGGTGTTCCACCACTCTTCTCCTGATAATCTTCTCCATGATTTTGCATACTATACATGTCAGTGACACTGGTCTGTAGTTTAATGCTTCATGTCTGTCTCCTTTTTTAAAGATTGGGACTACATTTGCTGTCTTCCATGCCTCAGGCAATCTCCCTGTTTCGATAGATGTATTGAATATTGTTGTTAGGGGTACACATAGCGCCTCTGCTCTGCTCTGTGCGCGTGTGGGTGTGCGCGCGCGTGTGGGTGTGTGCACGTGTGGGTGTGCGCGAGTGTGGGTGCGCGCACGTGTGGGTGCGCGCACGTGTGGGTGCGCGCACGTGTGGGTGCGCGCACGTGTGGGTGTGCGCGCATGTGGGTGTGCGTGCGTGTGGGTGTGCGTGCGTGTGGGTGTGCGCACGTGTGGGTGTGCACGCGTGGGTGTGCGCGCATGTGGGTGTGCGCGCGTGTGCGCATGCTAAATTTAAGTGTCTTAATTAGGCTAAGGAACTGATGATTTTCATCAGAAAGAGCTTTGAGGGCTGAAGGAAATTATGGGGGCTGGTAGCCCTCTTAAACACTGCCACTGGTTAAGTCCATATTTTAAGCAACTCATCCCTGTAAACTTTTAGTATTATATTAACTAGCATTAAGTCTAGTCTAAGTCTGTTAGATAAATGGACACAGATGCAACCAGTGTGACATTTTACTGTGGCCATATTCCACTCTCCAGGAGCTTTGTCAAGCTGAAACAGCTTGACAAAGCCATAACGGATAACATTCTGTTGGTAATTCTACCATTATTACTAGTCTAAGTCTGTCTGAAATGCTGCCCATTCTATGAGAAATTCAAATTATTGCTGTGTTTATGTATAATATTTTGAAAATAAATTTTGTTTGTTCATTAATTTTACATCTGCAAACAGGGATACAGCTGACTACCTCTTCTGATATGTCATTCATATATACAAAGGCAGAAACTACTGGTCCTAATAAGGATCCTTGAGGAATCCCACTTGTTACACCTTCCCATTCTGACTTTTCCTCTTGGACAATCACTCTGTCTCCTTCCTATAAGAGCTTCTTTGTTCCACTGTAGTGCATGCCTTGTTATTCCTACCTTCTACTTAAGATTTTGTTCCAGTCTCTTTTAACAATCCAAGAATATGCCACACTTCTATTATTTTGTCACAGAACTCCAGAAGGTTTATGAGACTAGATTAGCTCTAAAACCTGTGTTTGTTATTGTTTAGGAAACCATTTCTTGCTGGTACCCATTGGTGTACTTTGTCTCTTTGAGAGACTGATGTTACCCTTGTTTCCACACGTTATTTCTCGTAAGCTCTCCTCCTTCAGTCCTATTACCTAGTCTTTTACTGCCACCTTTCTTCTGATGTGATGTTAACAGTTTTGGGTTACACTTTACTTTTGCTCCTATGTCACTCCCAAACTGCATATTCATTTCCGGCTCTTCCGTTCACTTCTATTTTCTTCTGTCACTTACTTTCTATAGTTTCCATGGTCTTTTTCTTCCTCTCTGCATCTTTGGTTAAATCACAGGCTCTCTTTTTCTTAACATTTCCTCTCCTCCTGGGTATGAAGTTCTCTAGCCTCACAAACACTCTGTTTTCTCTTAAAATAAGACCTCAGAAGGATAAGAATGGGAAGATATGGTCAGAGCTATAATTATTTTTACCTCGGGAGTGGCCACCACCACTTGTCACATAATGACATTTTATTCATTCTAGAGTATAGATCAAGTTTCTATGTTATTATGTTATTTATATTGTTTATAATGTCATATTAGATCAATTTTGATAGATAAATAAGCCGTAGAGTTGATATTAGCATTATACTGAAGTATTTTCTCCTGCCTCCTGAGAGCCAGGAATTCCACTGGAATGGATTAATGGCATTTCAGTTAATTTCAACGAGGAAAATTGATTTGATATACAAGCATATTGAGCTACGCGCTGGGTCATGGAACAAATTAAACTCCTAAGTCAAGGTACCACTGTACATTGTTTTCAGGCATTATCTCATTCCTTTTGAGTTTTTCCTTCTGGAATCTGGCTTTTCTTTTTCCCCCTACACTGCTGTTCTTCCTTCATATTCTATAAGGTATTCAAAATTCAGTACTATATGGTCAGTAGTATCCATAGACCTCTTATATTCTATAACACCTATATCAGATGCACTTATGGTAAATACCAGATCCAGTCTTGCTGGCTTATCCCCTTAAAACCAAAGTTTCATTAACAACAAATTCAGAAATCCAAGAACTATACCTCATGAATCGACAGATTTGTTTTTTTAACGAGCTGGCTGTCTCCCACCAAGGCAGGGCGACCCAAAAAAGAGAAACACCATCATTCACACTATGACTATCTTGCCAGAGGGTCGCAGATACAACATTTAGCTGTCACTCTAAACAGCAAATACTATTCCAAACCCCTCGTTTAGAGTGCAGGCATTGTGCTTCCCACCTCCAGGTTAATTAAATCAAAAGATGTCTCTAGTATATCACATTCATTGGTCAGAAATATGAAGAGAAAAAAAATGAGAAAAAAGAGGTACAGTACTAAAAAAAAAAAAAAAAAAAGGCCTGTGAACATCTCATCCTCATATCTGACAGACAGGGATGTAAGCCACAGCACTGTGTCTTCCTTTGCAGATGACACCCGAATTTGCACGACAGTGTCCTCCATTGAAGACACTGCATGACTCTAGGCGGACATCAACCAAATCTTTAAATGGGTCACAGAAAACAATATGAAGTTCAATGATGAGAAATTTCAATTTCTCCGATATGGAAAATGTGAGGAAATTATAACTATTAGATTATAAAACAAGTTCCAACCACACAATAGAGTGAAAAACTAATGTAAAAGACCTGGGAGAGATCACGTCAGAGGATCTCACCTTCAAAGACCATAACGGTGAATCAATCACATCTGCTAGAAAAATGACAGGATGGACAATGAGAAAACCCACTTGGAAAGTGGTCATTTCTATTTGAAATAATGTATGATGTTACTATAATGTGACCTAGGAGAAGGAAAAAGAAACACATAATAGAATGACTAGATGATAAGAGAGGAAAACACAATCCTTGAGGGCAGTATTTTCGAGAAACTAAATGGGATATAATATTAAAAGGCACATATGAGTAATTTATACAAAAAGACTTGTAACATTTATAAAACTGTAATTAAGCAGTTATTCCCAAAAAGTGGGTATAAGAATGTTAAAGAATGATTTAGTGAAAGGTGCTGGAGAGAGAAAAAATAATGAAAAGACTGAACCAATATTATTTTTTTTTTTTTAACACACCAGCCATCTCCCACCAAGGCAGGATGGCCCAAAAAAGAAGAAATACCTTCATCACCATTCACTCCATCAATCCTTCAGAGTGCAGGCACTGTACTTCCCACCTCCAGGACTCCAAGTCCAGATAACCAGTTTCCCTGAATCCCTTCATAATTGTTTTTTTTTGCTAACACTCCAACAGCATGTCAAGTCATAAAAACCACTTGCCTCCACTCACTATTATATAACCCACTCACATACACTTGCTGGATGTGTAAGTCCCTCGCACACAAAACCTCCTTCATTCCCTCCCTCCAACCTTTCCAAGGATAACCCCTACCTCACCTTCCCTACACTACAAATTTATACACCTTCCAACTCATCTTATTTTTTTCCACCCTCTCAACAACTCCGCTTCAGCCATCTGGATAATACTTTAAGTAATCCCACATCTCCTCCTAATCTCCAAGTTACGAATTGTTTGAATAATATTCACACCACATATTGCCCTCAGACACGATAGCTCCACTGCCTCCAGCTTCCCCTTTGCTGTAACATTCACAACCCATGCTTCACATCCATATAAGAGCACTGGCATCACAATACTCTCATACACTACCCTATTTGCCTCCAAGGATAATATTCTGTCTCTACAGGTGCCTCAATGCACCACTCACCTTTTTCTCCTCATCAATTCTATGGTTCACCTTTTCACGTCAAGAATTAAAAACCATTTGTCTCCATTCACTCCTATCAAACACGCTCACGCATGCCTGCTGGAAGTCCAAGCCCCTCGCACACAAAACCTCCTTTACCCCCTCCCTCCAACCTTTCCTAGGCCAACCCCTACCCCGCCTTCCTTCCACTACAGACTGATACACTCTTGAAGTCACTCTGTTTCGCTCCATTCTCTCTACATGTCCGAAGGGTTGTTGAGGTGGTTCGGACATGTAGAGAGAATGGAGTGAAACAGAGTGACTTCAAGAGTGTATCAGTCTGTAGTGGAAGGAAGGCGGGGTAGGGGTCGGCCTAGGAAAGGTTGGAGGGAGGGGGTAAAGGAGGTTTTGTGTGCGAGGGGCTTGGACTTCCAGCAGGCATGCGTGAGCGTGTTTGATAGAGTGAATGGAGACAAATGGTTTTTAATACTTGACGTGCTGTTGGAGTGTGAGCAAAGTAACATTTATGAAGGGGTTCAGGGAAACCGGCAGGCCGGACTTGAGTCCTGGAGATGGGAAGTACAGTGCCTGCACTCTGAAGGAGGGGTGTTAATGTTGCAGTTTAAAAACTGTAGTGTAAAGCACCCTTCTGGCAAGACAGTGATGGAATGAATGATGGTGAAAGTTTTTCTTTTTCGGGCCACCCTGCCTTGGTGGGAATCGGCCAATGTGATAATAATAAAAAAAAAATAATAATAAAACCTTTTCACAGACCTATCTGCTGACAAGTCCACCCCAAAAAATCTCTGAACACATTCATTTCCTCCATACTCCCTCCCTCCAATCTGATATCCAATCGTTCATTGCCTAAGTTTTTTGTTACCCTCACCACTGTGCTCTTCCCTATGTTCACTTTTAATTTCCTTCTTTTACATACCCTTCCAAATTCATCCACCAACTTTAGCAACTCTTCCAAAAGCAGTGTCATCAGCAAAAAGCAACTGTGAGAACTCTCACTTTGTGTTAGATTCTTTATCTTCCAATCCCACACCTCTCCCCAACACCCCTGCATTCACTTCTCTTACAACCCCATAACCCACAATAACAACAGAAGTGTACTTCACACAATACAATTGAGACTTGTAAATACTTTTACAGCTTCTATCTGATAGGATAAAGTTGATGGTTAACAATTAAGGAAAGAAGATTAAAAGTCACAATCCCACAGCTGGAACAATTCACAAATAACCACCTAGAGGCACCTGCAGATGACATTTTAGTCTAGACTATCATTATGTTACAAATGACTAAGAAATAGTAGAGAAGACAAGTAGACAGGTCAGAAAGCAGGAGAGGGAAGAAGATAATAGTAGTAGTAACTTGATAATGGTCCAGGATGGTCCAAAACATTGTCTAAAGTTTCCTTTCTAGGTTTAGGTTATTTGAGTTATGGAAAGAAAATGTACGACTGACAAGGACAGCTCTCGAACACATTTACTATAAAGCTAAAGAATTCAAACATTTGCTACAATTTCTTTTCCTATCTCTTATACAAAAAGCCCAATTTATACGAAACAGCACAATGACATGAAGTGTAACTAGGAATTTACTAGTCCACTATTCAACAAATATTCCAGGATTTGAGAACTGGTATTATACCGAGTTTTTTTGATATGTAGTCTTTAAAAATACTTTTCATCAGTCTGAAAATTTATTCTTTTTCTTTATTAAATGGTATGTGAAATAATTTTAATTAGCTTTTCACTCGAGTAGACCAGCTCACCAATAACAAATTCGGGGAACTAAGTTTGCTATTATAGTTACATAAATATATGTACTAACCTTCTTTGAAGCCATCAGTGATGCAGGGTTATCTTTAAGAGACTGTTGAACAGCAGCAGTTGAGGAAACACCTGAAGCTGACCTAGAGCCAGGACTGTTTCTCACACTACTAGGAACACTGATGCTCTGACTGCTCCCTCCTGTGCTGCTATTGCCCCCCTCCCCATCTATTTCACTGTCTTGGCCCAGCTTGGCACGGATGATCTCCTCCATCTCACCTGTAGCAAGCACTTGTGTCTAATGACAAGTTGAAAGGATAAACATAATACTGCAATCATTATTTTACTCTAAATACATTTTTTTCTTGAAGGATGAAGTTAACCATAGAATTGATGAAGGAAAAAAGATGAGTGGTGCTTTGAGGTATCTTTTTTTTTTTTTTTTTTTTTTAACAAGTCGGCCATCTCCCACCGAGGCAGGGTGACCCAAAAAGAAAGAAAAAATCCCCAAAAAGAAAATACTTTCATCATCATTCAACACTTTCACCTCACTCACACATAATCACTGTTTTTGCAGAGGTGCTCAGAACACAACAGTTTAGAAGCATATACGTATAAAGATACACAACATACCCCTCCAAACTGCTAATATCCCGAACCCCTCCTTTAGAGTGCAGGCATTGTACTTCCCATTTCCAGGACTCAAGTCCGGCTATATAAAAATAACCAGTTTCCCTGAATCCCTTCACTAAATATTACCCTGCTCACACTCCAACAGATCGTCAGGTCCCAAATACCATTCATCTCCATTCACTCCTATCGAACACGCTCATGCAAGCCTGCTGGAAGTCCAAGCCCCTCACCCACAAAACCTCCCTTACCCCTTCCTTCCAACCTTTTCGAGGATGACCCCTACCCAGCCTTCCTTCTCCTACAGATTTAAATGCTCTCCATGTCAGTCTACTTTGATCCATTCTCTCTAAATGACCAAACCACCTCAACAACCCCTCTTCAGCCCTCTGACTAATACTTTTATTAACTCCACACCTTCTCCTAATTTCCACACTCCGAATTTTCTGCATAATATTTACACCACACATTGCCCTTAGACAGGACATCTCCACTGCCTCCAACCGCCTCCTCGCTGCTGCATTCACAACCCAAGCTTCACAGCCATATAAAAGTGTTGGTACTACTATACTTTCATACATTCCCTTCTTTGCCTCCATAGATAACGTTTTTTGACTCCACATATATCTGTGAAGACAAAAAAAGTTATCCATGGAAGCAAAGAAAGATATGTATGAGAGTATAATGGTACCAACACTCTTACACGAGTGTGAAGCATAGGTTGTAAATGCTGCAGCAAGGAGGAGGCTGGGGGCAATGGAGATGCCCTGTCTAAGGGCAATGTGTGGTGTAAATATTATGCAGAGAATTTGTGGTGTGAAAATTAGGAGGAGGTGGGGAGTTACTAAAAGTATTAGTCAGAGGGCTGAAGAGGGGCTGTTGAGGTGGTTTGGTCATTTAAGAGAGAATGGAACAAAGTAGAATGACTTGGAAAGCATGTAAACATGTAGTGGAAGGAAGGCAGGGTAGGGGTCATCCTAGGAAAGGTTGGAGCGAGGGCGTAAAGGAGGTTTTGTGTGCGAGGGGCTTGGACTTCCAGCAAGTGTGCATGAGCATGTTAGATAAAAGTGAATGGAGATGAATGGTTTCTGGGACCTGATGAGCTATTGGAATGTGAGCAGGGTAATACTTTGTGAAGGAATTCAGGGGAACCGGTTAGCCGGACTTGAGTCCTGGAGATGGGAAGTACAATGCCTGCACTTTAAAGGAGGGGTTTGAGATACTGGCTGTTTGGAGTGACATCTAAACTGCCGTATCTGAGCATCTCTGCAAAGACAGTGATTATGTATGAATGATGGTGAAAGTGTTGAATGATGAAAGTTTTATCTTTCTTTTTTGGGCCACCCAGCTCAGTGGGAAATGGCTGACATGTTACAAAAAAAAAAATCTTGGCTTGCAAAAGATTGAAAAGTGAAACAGATAGAGAAAACCCAATACGTAATAAAAATTTGGTAGCAGATGTGCAGATTAGAGAATTACTTTATCAACATACCAAAAAAAACTACAGATGAGGCTCTCATTTAAAAGAACCCTTAATTGACAGTAGCTAAGTTGCTTTTATGTGATACATTAAGATGTAAGGTGTCACACTTTGTCCAAGCTTTTACATGGGTCACCTTATAGAGGACTGTACCTACCTATACACAACTTACTGCAGTGAAAGAAAGTACAGAGCTCTCATGGGGGCACCCAGTTCAACCAGTTTCTCCATTGCTGAATTATCACCTTCAATCATAAGCTTGGTCATGGCCCTGTTTGCTGCCTCAGCAATTATCCCCATGACATTTATCACTGTTTTACTTACTGTGGCTAAAGCATAAAAACCACAATATAATGACTGGGGCAAACCCACAAATTGGAAATAAAAACTGGACAGCATTTTGATCCACTCTGAATTTAATAATTGTTCACGATAGACCAAAACATCATCAATTTTAACTTTAGGGTTTATGAATATTTCTTGTGTCATACTCCAGCCAGGGTTTTCTGGCATTTGGTGGTGGGCTGTATAGAGCAGTCACAAACACATAAGACCTAGGGGATTCCATGGCTCCGTAGTCTGCAAAATCCTTACTCCATTTCAAAAATCCAATTCTTCCCAGTTTGTAGTGCCATGTCCCTTTCTCTTCTTTTCCCATCTTTCTGACTATATAGAAGTTCATGAGGAAAATTACAAAAGTTAACTGTGCCTCAGTAACTGTCATAAGATGTGGGCATCTCTCTTGTACTCCGTCATTTAGCTCACTAATCTTGTTTGACATCCTGTCACTATGTGTACAATAAATACGTTACTCTCATGTGTGTCTTCATGACCAGTGGATGACTGCTTGTAGGAAGTGGTGTGCAGAATAGATAGGATGAATGGTGAAAGGAATAAGGAAATAAATATTCCATTGCCTGGGGTTTGGGGTAGAGGGTGTGATATGGAGGGTTAGGATGGAAGAGAGAAATGGAAGCAGTGAAGTAACTAGGTTGGTTTGGATTTATGTGATTGGGCAGTAGGGAAGGGAAGACGAATAGCAGTATGCATGAGAGGAAGTGTGGGGGATGTAGAGAAAAGGTGGCAATCTGAGAATGGGGAAGGGTTGAAAGTGGCAAAAGAGCAGAGATACTGACATGGAAGGATGCAGTGAAGGGTAGAGAGAAATAATGGACTGTGTGAAACAATATTATTATTATTATTATTATTATTATTACATTCATGTGTGAGCACTAAACTCACAGGGGCCATACAGTGCCTGGGAAAATAGGTGGCAATCAGTTTCAATCCAAGGAAGGGGAGGTCAAGTCCTTGGATCAAGAGCTCCTCACTAGACCAGCATCAAAGTTCTCCCCTTGGGGAGACATGATTCATATTTTATTCATGAAAAAAAAATTTTATATATTATTTTATGCATAGTGTAAGGTAGCTCTGCATTTTTTCATGCTTACTGAATAATCAAAGCAAATCTTTTAAAAAGTAGTCTTCCACATCTAAAAATAAAAAAATGGCTGAATATGTGTAAGAGGAAGAATACAGGCAGACCCACCAAACCTTAAGGAGATTTCACAAAATTTGTGTGTGTTGCATTCTTCCTGTCCTGGGATAATCTTTAAATTATTCATACTGTAATTCACTTAACTAAATTTACGCATAATAAGTATAAGTCTGAACTATGATTTAAGCCACGAGTGCCATGGATTGGCCAAATATTAAATGCATTCAAATATCATACTGCCAATAATAGTGATGAAAGAATACACACTGAGAAAAAGGCTTTTATTGCGACAATGTTCATAGCTCTACAAATAGTGAAATGTCATCCCATTAAAAGCTGATTCTGCAATGTCTTTTTTTAATTAAATGTTACATACCCATGAGATCAATACTTTGTGGAGAAGGTGTGCTGAGGCTGTCAGTAGAACTGGGAGATATTATCCCACTACCCGTCTCTATCAGCTCATATTTGCGAGTTCTGGCAAGTGTCAAAATACAATTATTACAGATTCTGATCACAGGTATACAGAATATGTTCAGAGAGCTGAGATATTATCTCCACTATATCAAACAGCTGTCCAAGAAGCTATGAGATATATCACTCCCTTACTCCAACTATACAGGGAACTACAAGATATCTCACTACCCCATTTCAACCAACTATCTGGGGAGCTGAAAGATATTATTTTACTCTCTACCTCAACCAACTATTCGGATAACTGTTAAGATATTATCTCAGTCCTTATATCAACCACAAACATAAAAGTAATTGAGCATCTTCTATTTCAGTAACTATTCTGTTAGGTAAATGGACAAGTGAAACTAATGCAACATTTTATTGTGGCAAGATTTCACTCTCCAGGAGCCCTGTCAAGCCTGGAGAACAAAATATTGCCACAATAAAATGTCACATTAGTTGCACTTGTGTCCTTTTACCTAACATATTATCAGTAATTTTACCAACATTATTACAATACCTATTCTATTTTGACATTCAGCAGTCTTTGCAAGCAGGAATTGATTAAAGACCCACATATTCCATTCACTCTCATAGATACTGAGGATAAGATTTATACCCAATGTTTACAGAATGTTTAGCTAATTATTAAAATAAAGTGCACTAATTATTAAAGAAAAAAAAAAGACTACTGTATTTAACCTAAAATACTAAATACAGTAAATGTCCCATAAAACAGATTAACTGGGGAGAGGGGGTGTCCCATTTACCAAAAGTTCTGTTACAATGAATGTTTCAATTAAGTGGATGTAGTCCACTTAATCTACTACCGGACATAGACAAACGCCCAATAAAACATACTTATTCCTAGCCTGGACTACCAGACTAAGAATAAGCTAGAATATAATACAGTATTGCCTGTAAATGTACCTGAAAAGAAAATGAATTAAAAGTACAGCACAGTACTACAATACAGAAGAGTACAGTACAGCAATTTTTCTTACCTTTTATGGTGGATAGATGAGCTTACAGATGTACAATACAGTACAGTATTGCCATGTGGTCTAGTGGTGACCAAAAAAACTTATTCTGTGTCAGTGGAACTGTAAAGCTCCAGCAGTAACACTGCAGATGGTGTGAGAGACAGACAGGTAGAGGGTGTGGAAGATGTAGATGATTGAGAAGACACAGATGGCTCAGATTTACTGGTAGATGGTTTGGGAGATGTACAACAAAGAACAGGTTCAAAGAATGAACCCAGCTTAATTTGTCTAGAAAGTGGATGCTAAACAGAGTGAACATTAACTCCAGCAGTGTTCTGTTGAGCATACCATTAATGCAATGCTGCTTCAATCCTTGTATCTTGGGCCATTTTCATACACTTCCTAAGAGTAACTGGAGAACCTTTTAGGCTAGCATCTACATTGTACAGTGGACCCCCGCATACCGTTGGCATCACATAACGTTAAATCCGCATACCGATACATTTTATCGCTAAGATTTTGCCTCGCATACCGCTAAAAAACCCGCTCAACGCTATTCGTCCGAGATGCGTCTAATGTGCAGCCTGAGCCAGCCTCACACGTTCCGCCGGTGGCATTGTTTACAAGCCAGCCTCCGCGGTAACATCCAAACATACAATCGGAACATTTCGTATTATTACAGTTTTTGGTGATTTTATCTGCAAAATAAGTGACCATGGGCTCCAAGAAAGCTTCTAGTGCCAACCCTGTGGTAAAAAGGGTGAGAAATATTATCGAAATACTGTGGTACCATGGTCAACTGCTGATGCTGCTGCTGCTGCTGCTGCTGCTGCTGCAGCAGCACTGTCAGCTGCTGCTGCTGTAGCACTGTCAGCTGCTGCTGCTGCTGTAGCACCGTCAGCTGCTGCTGCTGCTGTACCACCGTCAGCTGCTGCTGCTGCTGTAGTACCGTCTGCTGCTGCTGTAGCACCATCTGCTGCTGCTGTAGCACCATCTGCTGCTGCTGTAGCACTGTCAGCTGCTGCTGCTGCTGCTGCTGTAGCACCGTCAGCTGCTGCTGCTGCTGCTGTACCACCGTCAGCTGCTGCTGCTGCTGTACCACCGTCAGCTGCTGCTGTTGCTGTAGTACCGTCTGCTGCTGCTGTAGCACCATCTGCTGCTGCTGTAGCACCATCTGCTGCTGCTGTAGCACTGTCAGCTGCTGCTGAAGCACTGTCAGCTGCTGATGCTGTAGCACTGTCAGCTGCTGCTGCTGCTGTAGCACTGTCAACTGCTGCTGCTGCTGTAGCACTGTCAGCTGCTGCTGCTGCTGTAGCACTGTCAGCTGCTGCTGCTGCTGCTGCTGCTGTAGCACCGTCAGCTGCTGCTGCTGCTGTACCACTGTCAGCTGCTGCTGCTGCTGCTGCTGCTGTAGTACCGTCTGCTGCTGCTGTAGCACAGTCTGCTGCTGCTGTAGCACAGTCTGCTGCTGCTGTAGCACAGTCTGCTGCTGCTGTAGCACCGTCTGCTGCTGCTGTAGCACCGTCTGCTGCTGCTGTAGCACCGTCTGCTGCTGCTGTAGCACTGTCAGCTGCTGAAGCACTGTCAGCTGCTGCTGCTGTAGCACTGTCAGCTGCTGCTGCTGCTGCTGTAGCACTGTCAGCTGCTGCTGCCGCTGCTGTAGCACTGTCAGCTGCTGCTGCTGCACTGTCAGCTGCTGCTGTAGCACCATCAGCTGCTGCTGCTGTATTACCGTCAGCTGCTGCTGCTGTATCACCGTCAGCTGCTGCTGCTGCTGTAGTACTGTCTGCTGCTGCTGTAGCACCGTCTGCTGCTGCTGTAGCACCGTCTGCTGCTGCTGTAGCACCGTCTGCTGCTGCTGCTGCTGCTGTAGCACCGTTGTTGGTGTGGCTTATTGAGAATACCAAGAAACGATTAACCCCAGAGGGTTAGCCACCCAGGATAACCCAAAAAAGTCAGTGTCATCAAAGACTATCAAACTTATTTCCATTGGGGTCCTTAATCTTGTCTCCCAGGATGCAACCCACACCAGTCGACTAACACCCAGGTGAACAGGAAAAAATGTCTGGAACTAGTGCTCATATTGGTGAATTTAAAGCCAGCAAAGGTTGGTTTGAGAGATTTAAGAATCATAGTGGCATACACAGTGTGATAAGGCCTGTTCTGGAAGAAAATGCCAAACAGGACCTACAGTACTCAGGAGGAAAAGGCACTCCCAGGACACAGTGTCTCATCAGTCATTGCTGCATCTTCAATAAAGGTAAGTGTCATTTATTCTTCATTTAGTAGAGTAGTACATGCACAATATATATTGTGCATGTACTACTCTACTATTTTGCATGTATCCTTCTCTTTGTGTGTAGGAAAATGTATATTTCATGTGGTAAAATTTTTTTTTTCATACTTTTGGGTGTCTTGCACGGATTAATTTGATTTCCAATATTTCTTATGTTGGGAAAATTCATTCGCATAACGATAATTTCGCATAACAATGAGCTCTCAGGAACGGATTAATATCGTTATGCGGGGGTCCACTGTACTCCATAGCATTTTGTGAAAGATTTTCGTTGCTTCAATGAATGTCAGATTTTTTTTTTTTTTGCTATGCCACACTCCTCTTACACCCAGGCCACTGAAACACTAGTCTCCAGCTTCCTTATTAATTGAAGCTTCTGCTTAACAGCTAAGGTTACATGCTTCTTGGCACTATCACTTGCTTTAGAGGCCATTGTTAATGATACTGGTTTGATGAAAAAAGATCATGTACAGACATATCCCACTGAGGCAGGGTGACCTAAATAGAAAAACAAAAGTTTCTCTTTTTAAATTTAGTAATGTATACAGGAGAAGGGGTTGCTAGCCCCTTGCTCCCTACTACACATGATACTTTAATAAAATGATTAAAAACAGTAAATACAGGGAAGAATTGGAGGTGAAATAATGATGGTGTGAGTGCACACACAGACAATAATACACTGACACAGGCAAACACTGGCCCCACTGCCCAGGAGCAATGAAAGTGGACATGTCCAGGATAAACCTCAGGTTGTACAAACTTGCAATTCAGCAAAGTCAGTCCATTTTATCAAATGCATGACTGGACTAAATATCTGTTCGATATAGTAGAGTTGGTCTGTTTCATCGCTATTTTAATTGGACACCTCATTAAATGTACATGTTGAGCCTTTGCTAGCCAGAATTTTTGTTCATCTTAACCAGCATTGTGCTTACACATTATACTGTACCCGTACTAATGTCACTTACACAGGTAATATATTGGTATCTTCTCTAATATTAATTTGAGACGCTCGTTTGTAGGTAGCTTTAGCTGAGAAACCAGTAACATTTCCCCCAACTGTCCGTGGTCGCCGCTTCACACTTTGCACTGGTGAAGATGGAGCTGACCGAGGCTTTTGTGGTGACTCACCTGTTACCACAAAAAAAGTGAATATTTACTAAATTACTAATACAGTAATTATGATGAATGAATACAGTACTTATTCTACCAGCAAACTAAAGAAACTAGTGTTGCATATTCTAAGCTTACTTCCTTCTGACTCCTTAAATGAGTAAACAACAGTATAAACAACTAGCAAGTTAAAAAATCTCATGTGTCATAATTTCTTTAACATACAGATTGTCTCCCACTGATGTAGGGTGACCCCATAAAAAAAAAAGGGGAGGAGGGGAGGCATCTGAACAGTAGCATTGGCATGCCTCTGGCAAGATAGTGATGGAGCGAATGATGGTGAAAGTGTTTCTTCTTTTTCAAGTCACCCTGCCTCAGTGGGAAACGGCCGTTAAAAAAAAAAATTGATTTACAGTGCAACAATATGGTTGATTCTCTTATCACTTATTACCAATATCTCATACACTGTCATCTCCACTACACAAGCAGGATACAATCTGTACAGTACATCAGACTTCTGTCATTAAAAAATCCACCACTCCAGGAGTGCTTAATTAGAAAAAAAAAAAAAAAAGGATGATGAGTGTAGGAAGAGAGAAAAATCAGAGCGCACACTTCCCTCCAGTCAAACCTAAGATGCATCAAAACACTAGATGATTTTATTCCATGCACAGAATTCCAGTATCACGATGACATGTTTACCCAGAATATAATTCTACAACTGTACATGATGTTTACTGATAAGAAACAAAAGAGTGAGAAAGTTTTAAGAGAAAGATGTATCGAGTAGTTTGCTACAAGCACAGACAACTGTAGTCTGACTGTAAATACCTTTTTCACAATGATATGAAATTCCAACATCATGATGAAAAATCTACACGAAGTCTATCTTCTTCATGGATACTTTATCGTCACTATGACCTCTACGTGCAATGTGCTGTCATCATTTTATCACAGCAGCACAGGGGTCAAAATAATGCACAAACAAGCACTATCAAGAACCCTAAGAGGCAGCATGCACTGCTCCTCACACTTCAAAAAAAATCAACATTTGCCCATCTTCACATCTCACAGATGAACACCATTACTACTTACCATTAACCCACGTTGGTGCCATTCCTCCATCATCCGGCCGAGGTTGCTGGAAGTCTTTGATCTTGCCTCGGAGATCCTTGTAGGTCTGCCTGCTCTTCTCTTTAACTTGTTTCCCACCTTTTGTTACCTATTAAACCCACAATGTTCTCCATATATTTTCACTTTAAATTAATTGTTAGAACTTAGTGAGATAAATAGAATTCAAAATTGTTATCTAACATTAATATCAGATTATCTTACAGAAAATTACACTAATATGAATGCAGCCAGAATACAAAGAATATAAGCATAAATTTAAGTGAAAATGCAGCATTAGAAAAAATGCATAAATTTGAGAAAAAATGAAGCATTAGAAAAATACAAACAAGAAAAGCACCTCTAACCACATTTATACAAAGATAATGTATGCTTTCAGTATTATTTTTTACATTTTAGCATATAGCATTTTTTTTTTTTAAATTTCTGAATATTCAAAAGCTTATTAAATTTATATCACAGTATATATTTCCTGTGAATTATTGCAATTGGAAATGAGCTTATCAACATTTTATTCATAAAACTTATTCATTCATTTAATCTAAAAGCACAAAACGTTATTCTCAAAAGCACAAACACTTTTACACAGTAGGTCTAAGATGAAAAGCTTAAAGGGAAAGGGCAAGCCATGCACAATACCTGTACTGTGGTAAAAGGCACTAATAGCAAAACAAACCCACTTGTTGTTGTTGTTGCTGATGATGCAAATGTATATCTATCTTAACTGTTAACAGGAAAAAAATACCCATGTCACATTATTCCAGAAAGCAAGAAAATAGTTTCCAACCATTTTTCTGGTTTCTGGAACAGCATTTTGAGTTTGTTTTCTTGGAACCTTTGAATTTTTGCCATTACTCAACTATAGTACAGTGGACCCCCGCATAACGATTACCTCCAAATGCGACCAATTATGTAAGTGTATTTATGTAAGTGCGTTTGTACGTGTATGTTTGGGGGTCTGAAAGGAATAATCTACTTCACAATATTCCTTATGGGAATAAATTCGGTCAGTACTGGCACCTGAACATACTTATGGAGTGAAAAAATATCGTTAACCGGGGGTCCACTGTATATTAAATTCTGTACTAGCTATGGTAACTTATCTAGAGTATGACTTCAAAAATCCAAAATGGTCAAGATACAAACTGCTTCAAGTCTGGATTTAAAAGGTGGCATTTGAGCCAAGAAAATAACCATACAGTACTACAAAATAAGAAATCCTGCCTACAGTAACATGTAAATAGTGTATACCACAGAATATTTATTAAAATGTTGCTGTGCTCCTTATGTACAAGATGAAACTGCTGTCAAATGATTGTGCACTACAACAAAGCTCTTCATCAAAATTACCATGTCCTGATACTGTACTAACACCTGGATGTGCAATAGAAAACCATTTTCCACCACTAACAGACAGTTAATCAATTCCATGCTTGAACTTATAATACAGGAACCATGTGTGAAAGTAGTTCTCTTTAATATTCACTTCCCCTCTGAAAAAATTCTTTCTTTCTTATGTATTATATTTTTTTTTTTTTCAACAAGTCGGTCGTCTCCCACCGAGGCAGGGTGACCCAAAAAAGAAAGAAAATCCCCAAAAAGAAAATACTTTCATCATCATTCAACACTTTCACCACACTCACACATTATCACTGCTTTTGCAGAGGTGCCCAGAATACAACAGTTTAGAAGCATATACATATAAAGATACACAACATATCCCTCCAAACTGCCAATATCCCAAACCACTCCTTTAAAGTGCAGGCATTGTACTTCCCATTTCCAGGACTCAAGTCCGACTATATGAAAATAACCGGTTTCCCTGAATCCCTTCACTAAATATTACCCTGCTCACACTCCAACAGATCGTCAGGTCCCAAGTATCATTCGTCTCCATTCACTCCTATCTAACACGCTCATGCACGCTTGCTGGAAGTCCAAGCCCCTCGCCCACAAAACCTCCTGTATTATATTGCTACTTTAAAATACATCCCGTATTCCTATTGCCTTCAACTTCGATTCTCTTGGCATGGGTTTTTTCTTCGGACAAGTTTTCTCTCACAGTACACAATTTTTTTTTAACACAACACCCATTTCTCATTGAGGCAGGGTGATCGAAAAAGAAGAAACACTTGCATCATCACTTACTCTATCACTATCTTGCCAGAGGCAAATCTTGAAAAAAAAATTATTTTTTGAGAACCCCACAGCATGCAAAGGTAACACACCAATATCCTTTCATAATGGCTAATATTAAAGCTAATTCTGCTCCTTTACTACATAAATTACTCTGGGAGTGGTGCAAAAAAAAAAAAAAACTGACAAATTTAGGCTTTTTGAGTTCAGTTGTGTACAGGGAGTTTAACCCTATTACAGTTCATTTATTTTTTTAAAGTAAAGATTTTTGGAGTCATACTGTATATGTTCTACATACGAGTGTGAAAGCTTAAATCAAAGAATTATTTATATATTATATCATTTCATTTATTTTAAGGAATATTAAATAAATTTAAAGTGTACTATGTTACACATAGATATATTAAAAAAATTACACTAGTTTAAGTAAGGTTAGGTGAGATTTCTAAGTTAGTTTTAGTCCAAAAATAAAAATATTTTTATTCATACAGAAAAAAATTAAGAAATTAATAAGTTTCAAATATATTGTACAAGAAATCTTTTGTAGCACCTGAAACTACAAAATAAGACTCATTAGATGTTATAAAACAAGCAAGAGCAATACACCATCAAAACTAAGAAGGAATGCTAACTGTTAATAGTTATAAAAACTAAACATAGCAAAATATTTCAAGGTATGTAAAAAAGCACAGGAAATATCAATAAATGCTATATCTACAGTAAAGGCAAAAATAATATATAATTTAATTAAACATCATAAACACAATACAGACTGAGTGAGCTCCCTGGTTGTATCTATTACAATCATGGAAGACATGAACTTTTATATTTAGCTATGTTTCTACATCCATTTATCATTTAGTTTTCCTGCACAATGTATGCTATTTATTGTTTTGCCATAGGTGAGCACTAATTTCAATAAATATAGCTAACCCAACTGCTCATTTTAAGGATGCCCATAATACATCTGTAATGATACATTTGGCTCCAAGTAATCCCTTCTATAAAGATATGAGGATTCAAGTACTGTACATAGAGATATGCTTACATATTGGCATACTGCCTATGCTGGATTACTGGTGCATTTACACACACTTCCTGATCACAAGTTGCAGTTATGAATGAGAATGAAAATAACTGAACACCCCATGTCTTCACAATTATAATAAAACAAAACATTTCAAGTAATTTAAATATACACAGACAGACAGACAGAGAGAGAGAGAGAGAGAGAGAGAGAGAGAGAGAGAGAGAGAGAGACAGAGACAGAGAGAGACAGAGAGAGAGACAGAGAGAGACAGAAAGAGAGACAGAGACAGAGAGACAGAAAGAGAGACAGAGAGAGACAGAGAGACAGAGAGAGAGAGAGAGAGAGAGAGAGAGAGAGAGAGAGAGAGAGAGACAGAGAGAGACAGAGAGACAGAGAGAGACAGAGAGAGAGACAGAGAGACAGAGAGAGAGACAGAGAGACAGAGAGAGAGACAGAGAGACAGAGAGAGAGACAGAGAGACAGAGAGAGAGACAGAGAGAGAGACAGAGAGAGACAGAGAGAGAGACAGAGAGAGAGACAGAGAGAGAGACAGAGAGAGAGACAGAGAGAGAGACAGAGAGAGAGACAGAGAGAGAGACAGAGAGAGAGACAGAGAGAGAGACAGAGAGAGAGACAGAGAGAGAGACAGAGAGAGAGACAGAGAGAGACAGAGAGAGAGACAGAGAGAGACAGAGAGAGACAGAGACAGAGAGAGACAGAGAGAGAGACAGAGAGACAGAGAGAGAGACAGAGAGACAGAGAGACAAAGAGAGAGACAGAGAGAGAGACAGAGAGAGAGACAGACAGAGAGACAGAGAGAGAGACAGAGAGAGAGACAGAGAGAGACAGAGAGAGAGACAGAGAGAGAGACAGAGAGAGAGACAGAGAGAGAGACAGAGAGAGAGACAGAGAGAGAGACAGAGAGATCCTCAAATCATTAGATAACCTACAAGCTATTGTAGAAGGCCAGTGCAAGCCTGCATCAAGTGACGTAAGCTGCTCAGCTGATGGTGACACTATTGACAAAGACTGGAAGTCCCACACTGAGCTTAACTCAGGGGTAAATAACTGGTGGAATTCTGTCATCGCTAAGGTCCCACAGACTGACAGAGTTCAAAACACTACCTTTGGGAATTCTAACAATTCCTCTGACCACCACAGAGGGAACAAATCCTCTTCCCAGCAACGAGGGAAGCCTTGGATCTGTTAATTCTCCTACACCTGACATCTCTGCTTCAGCCACTGCCAGTCTACTTGACAGTGCACATACCATCTCTGATCCTACACCTGTCAGCACACCTGCCGACACTATTCCAGAATCTGGTAGTAGTGCTTCGTCAGCAAGTTCTGAGCCAGGAGTTTCTCCAGCAGAGATCGGTGCAGTTAATAATCAGGGAACCTTCACTGCACCTGATCACCTACTGCGCCAAAGTACGAACAGCAGGGACACATCTGTCAGAACTGGTAGAGGACGGGGCAGAGGACGTGGAGGAGGACGTGGAGGAGGAAGACATCTACAGCTGTCTCACCCTCCACTAACACAGTTCCAGCGGCAGAATCTGAGGACAAATCTGCAAAACATAGGAGGTGCAACAAATCCTAGTCCACCCTCCCAGGCACCTAGGCTGTGCTCCCGCTGTCACCGGAAGGGGCACACTGCCAACAACTGCCTGCGAGATACCAGGTGTAATTACTGCTACAAGAAAGGACATAAGGAGGACCAGTGTCGGAAGAAAAAGGAACTAGACAGACAGGGCCACCTGTTTAGAGACCTGTTCTCAGAACAAACCAGCAGGATCTCTGAATTGGTGAACACTCTCACACGTCACCCACTTAGCTACTCCTATCCCAGCCCAGCAGGTGGGATTGTGCCTTATACAAGACCACAGACCTACATCCCTGCAGCTGCCTCAGTACCCTACCTCTCTCAAGGGCAGGCACCTTACATTCCCTACACACCCACCACCTCAAGCTGACCACTTCATCATGAGGAGCCAGTCTATCAGCATCCTGTCGGCCAACATTAGAGGTTTCATCACTAATGTTGGAGAACTCACACATAGTTTTGTGAACACTCGACGTCACGACATGATAGCTGTTGTTGAAACATTTTTGGATGACAGGACTCCAGAAAATTTTGCAAGAATTGCTGGCTACACCTCATGGATGAGAAGAGACAGGCAAGGGCAAGGAGGAGGTGTTGCTGTGTGCTTCTCTAAAAGTGTTCATGCCCAGCACATTGATGTTGCCACCCCTACACATCTTGAAATGATGTTCTTCAAGCTCTGTATAAACACTAGTACCTCTGTACTAGCATGTGCAATGTACAGACCTCAGTGGCAACATGCAGACCCCATCAACTTCCTAATGGAAAATATTGACTCCCTTCTGCTACAACACAACTGTCAACATATTATAATTGTTGGTGACCTCAACCAGCACCTTATACAGAGGGACTTTGATGACCTTCTTGCAGTGTTTGACATGAGAAACTTTGTTGATTTCCCTACTCATATCTCTGGCTCCTCCCTTGACCCAGTAGTGAGTGATCTGGCAGAAGGCATAGTCACTTGTCAACCCCTCGGCTACGTTGGATCGTCTGACCACAAGGCTGATTTTACGACACTTAAGATCCCAACAGAACGAGGTGAGGAGTCCACACGCACAACCTGGCTATGGGAAAGAGGTAATTGGCCAGCCCTTTGCTCTGAGCTCGCCACCACCGATTGGAATGCTCTTCTCCAAGGGGATGTTGACAACCAAGTGAAAGCCTTCACTGGACACATCCTTAATCTACAACAAGAACACATTCCTCACCGGCAATATGTGACGAAGCCTACAGATCAGCCTTGGTTTGGCTTTCGTTGTAGAGAGGCTGCTACTGCTAAGTACAAAGCATGGCGAAGGTATAAGAGACATCCTACCACCTATAACAGGAACTTGCACAGGCAAGCCTGTAGGCATATGGGTGATGTTCAAAAGTGGGCCATTGCTAAATGGGAGGTGGACACTAAAAGAAAGTTGCATCAGGTAGGGTAGGCTCCAAAACCTGGTGGTCCCTGGTCAAGGACAGACAAGGTTATCTGCCTGATGAACTTATTCCACCTCTAAATCAACAGGATGGGACCACCTCTACTAGTAGTCAAGAGAAGGCGGACCTCTTTGCTGAACACTTTGCTACCAAAATGCAAGTTCCTGATCCAGCAAGGGTCCCTCCTTGGCTAGCTGCAAGAACTGTGTCAAAACTGTCAGTGGTGACAATAAGGCAGGAGGAGGTGCATTTCCTTCTTAAATCGCTGGACCAAGAAAAGGCTGTGAGCCCAGACAAGTTGAGCCCAAGATTGTTGAGAAGATGTGCAGACCAGCTAACAGCACCTCTAACTCGCATCTTTCAGCACTGCCTAGTACAGTGTAAATGGCCCTCTCTATGGAAAGAGGCAAATGTAGTCCCTGTTCACAAAAAGAAGAGCAGAGCAGAAATCAGCAACTACAGACCAGTGTCACTCTTGTCAATCACTGGTAAGATCCTTGAGACAATAATCTCAAGACAAATGATGGAGTTTTTTGACTACCACTCACTACTTTGTGATAGTCAATATGGCTTCAGGAAAGGTTACTCTGCTGCTGATCTGTTGTTAAACCTCTCCAGCTGTGTGGTAGCACTGGACATTGCTGGCGCTTTCAACCGGGTGTGGCACCAGGGCCTCTTGGCAAAACTTCAAGCACTGGGAATTGCAGGCTCTACGCTATGTCTCCTCAGTGATTACCTTCATGGTAGATCTCTAAGTGTAGTTCTCAATGGAACGGAATCAGCAAGACATCCTATTGGGGCAAGTGTTCCACAAGGAAGCGTGCTGGGTCCAATGTTATGGAATGTCTACTTCAACGACCTTCTTCATCTCATCCCAGAATCACATGCATATGCAGACGACTGTACACTGACATTCACTTATCCAAGAGAAGAAATGCCAGCTGCTCTAAGCTACATCAATCACCAGCTGAGAGCTGTATCAGCTTGGGGAAATAGATGGCAAGTAACATTTGCACCTGAGAAAACGCAAATGATGATCGTCTCTAGGCACCACGATGGTAATGCTGGGGCAGTAGTAAGGATGAATGGGAGGGTGTTGGCACCTGGAGAAGAAGTTGATATCCTTGGGGTGAAATTTGACTCCAAACTAACCATGAAGAACCATGTTGTAAATCTTGCAAACAAGGCAGCCAGGAAGCTTATAGCACTTCGCCGTATCTCGCATCTGCTTGACAGTAGGGGTTGCAAGATCCTGTACGAGGCACAAGTACGCTCACACCTTGAGTATGTTCCACTTTCTTGGTTTGCCTGCCCCCCCCCCTCTCATCTGCGACTGCTTGACAGAGTAGAGAACAGAGCAAGACGTCTCATCTCTTGCCTGGACCCATCCTGGATAGATCTGTCATTTCAGCAGAGCCTTCAACATAGGAGGGATGTGGGTGGCCTTACTGTTATGTACAAGGCCAATATTGTCAAAATACCACACTTGGATCCACTTCGAGGACAGCGTGAAACAAGCTTTTATGCCACAAGACGGGCAGAAAGCAGCAACTTCACTCTGGCTGTACCCTTCTCCAGAACATCACTCCATTTGAGATCATACATACCCAGGATGACTCGAGTATGGAACACATTTGTACAGCATAATGATGTCAACGAGATAAAGTCAGTTGATCAAATGAAAATGCTGGCCCACAAATGGCTCCAACTTCATCCTGTTCCCTACTTGTATGTCTCAACAATAAAAATGCTTTCAAATGAGCTGATGTAGGTAACAGCTCTTAGCTTGCCAATAAAGTTAGGAATCCTTAACCTGTAAATAGCTTGTCAATAAAGTTAGGGATCCTTAACCTTGTCAAACCCTGTGTAAAAATGCATATACAATACACACACTACTTACCTTGAAATATTTTTGTACTTAACTTATAGTGAGTGGTTAATATATTTATTGTAAGTAGCCTGATTAAATGAAGAATGGGTATAATTGAAAACCACTATATTAGTCAAACACTATAAAGTGAAGTGCTGTAAAATGGGGTCCACCTGTAGTCACATTTCTATTTCACTTACAGAATATAAATAGCATACATCACACTGAAAGCCAGGAACAATCTTAATTTTTTTTCACTAAAATAAGCTACAGAAAATAAATAAAAATCAAGTCTCAATTTTAAATTATGCAAGCTTAAAACTTCTTACAAAGTATTAATAACAAGTAAGCTAATTAACTTCATGGAAATGATAATTTTTTTTTTTTGAGAGTTAAAGGAACATCTAAGGAAGAATTACCATAGGTCAGTGGGATGCAAAATTCCACTAGTTATAATTTATGTAACTTACATTCCATACATTCCAGGAACTTATATTTTACTTTACTCTAAAAACAATTACGACTGTTTAATAAATATCTATTTAATAGATACTAATAGAGGTGTCAAAATAAAAAGTGCTTAACAGGATTTTGCCTCCCAAGGCCCACATAAACAGCTGGGAATATAAAATGATTAGTTTTGCAAAACTACTTACACTTTTAACAGCAGATTTAACAGCAGGGTTGGTCTGCAAAGAACATGGTCCCATAATTACACAAAGCAAGCCCATAAAAAGCCAAGTGAATCCCCCAGCTGCCAGGAATCATCAACACAAGCAGTTGGATGATCTTCGCTTTGCATGCCATGACTCTCAGCAACTGAAGGATTGCACATCCCTCTGCCCATCAAGTTCAGAAAAACAAACCAAACACTAGCAGCTGAATAAATGACTGACAAAATATGCAAGTCCCACATATAAAAATAAACACTGTGATTAATTTATGGAAGAAAATGTGATGCCAAAAGTCATTCTGTAGAAGCATGATGGCAGTACTCACTGTGCTACTGTTACTTTTCAGGTGTCTAAACGGGCTCTACAATGGATAAAGCAGAGGTAGTCAATTACCTATATGAACTATCCATTATTTCATTAACAAAATCTAGAATTTTTATTAATTTCTATGCTCAAACTATTTACATTACTAAAACTTATATACAATAGTCATGATAAGGGTAACACTTTCTAGAATATGAAATTCAAATAAGAATTCAAGATTTAAATGAATAATTCTGAAATACAGGTACAGTATTAATAAAATCAAGCTGACTAAAAACTCCACGTAACACCTTCCATGAAGAGTAACTCGTAGTTTCCTCGGATCTATGACTGCACTGTAAAGTTAATAGTCTGCAGTGCAGACTGTTCCGTTAATGTCTCATTACAAGCACTTTTGCAAACAAACCCAGCAGTAAGGATTTATGTTTATTGCTAGCTTTTCTCAGTGTGCGTATGTGTGTTGTGACTCCCCCCCCCCCCTCTCCCCTTCTTCCCCTCACTACATGCTTTGTTAAAAGGCAGGGGCACCGTAACAGAGTAGAATATCTGAATTTTCCAGTAATTCAACTCGCCTTTCAACTTTTACTTGTCTGCATGCTCTTTTAGGTGCAAACACCATACCCTAGGTGGCTAGAATTCTTCCCCTGCAAGCCATGCATGTCATGAAAGGAGACTAAAATGCCAGGAGCAAAGGGCTAATAACCCATTCTTCTGTACACAATTACTAATAAGTAACAGAAGAAAATTTTGAAACTGGGGTGTTTGAATGTGAGTGGGTGTAGTACATACAAGAAAGTGTTGAACAAGAAGCTGGATCCCCTAGCACTAAGTGAAACAAAGCTAAAAGAGGAGGGTAAATTTCCAAAGGGAGGGGTAAATGGGATTAAGTTGGGTACACCTGAGAGACTCAGACCTAAGGAATGAGTCGCAGTAATATTAAGTGATCAATTACGGAAAAAAAGGGGGGGGACTGTGAATGAATTAAAGTTGGTAGAATTACCAACAATATGTTAGGAAGAAGGATACAAGTGCAACTAATTTGACATTTTATTGTGGCAACGTTTTGCTCTCCAAGAGCTCCTGGAGAGCGAAACATTGCCACAATAAAATGTCACATTAGTTGCACTTGTGTCCTTTTGCCTAAAAGACTGTGAATGAATAAACTTAAAAAAATTATGTGGATTAGAATAAAGGTGGGATGCAAGAAGGTTATAGTTTGTATGCAGTTGGAAGCAAGAGGTGTGCTGGGAAGGGAGGGGAAGAGGAAGGGGGAGAGAGAGAAAGAGCTGATGTAGGTAATAACTCTTAGCTTGTAAATAAAGCTAGGAACCTTAACCTAACCTTGTAAAACCCTGTATAAAAAAGAGATAAAAAAGAGAAAAAGAGAGGGGAGAGAGCAGACAGAAAAAAGGCGAGAGAAATGAGAGAGAAAAGAGAGAGAGAAAAGAGAGAGAGAAAAGAGAGAGAGAAAAGAGAGAGAGAAGAGAGAGAGAAAAGAGAGAAAGAAAGAGAAAGAAAAGAGAGAAAGAAAAGAGAAAGAAAAGAGAGAGAAAAGAGAGAGAAAAGAGAGAAAAGAGAGAAAAGAGAGAGAAAAGAGAGAGAAAAGAGAGAGAAAAGAGAGAGAAAAGAGAGAGAAAAGAGAGAGGAAAGAGAGAGAGAAAAGAGAGAGAAAAGAGAAAAGAGGGAGAAGAGAGAAAAGAGAGAGAAAGGAGAGAGAGAGAGAAGAGAGAGAGAGAGAGAAAAGAGAGAGAGAAAAGAGAGAGAGAAAAGAGAGAGAGAGAGAGAGAGAGAGAGAGAGAGAGAGAGAGAAAATATTGACTCCCTTCTGCTACAACACAACTGTCAACATATTATAATTGTTGGTGACCTCAACTAGCACCTTATACAGAGGGACTTTGATGACCTTCTTGCAGTGTTTGACATGAGAAACTTTGTTGATTTCCCTACTCATATCTCTGGCTCCTCCCTTGACGCAGTAGTGAGTGATCTGGCAGAAAGCATAGTCACTTGTCAACCCCTCGGCTACGTTGGATCCTCTGACCACAAGGCTGTTTTTACGACACTTAAGATCCCAACAGAACGTGGTGAGGAGTCCACACGCACAACCTGGCTATGGGAAAGAGGTAATTGGCCAGCCCTTTGCTCTGAGCTCGCCACCACCGATTGGAATGCTCTTCTCCAAGGGGATGTTGACAACCAAGTGAAAGCCTTCACTGGACACATAATTAATCTACAACAAGAACACATTCCTCACCGGCAATATGTGACGAAGCCTACAGATCAGCCTTGGTTTGGCTTTCATTGTAGAGAGGCTGCTACTGCTAAGTACAAAGCATGGCGAAGGTATAAGAGACATCCTACCACCTATAACAGGAACTTGCACATGCAAGCCTGTAGGCATATGGGTGATGTTCAAAAGTGGGCCATTGCTAAATGGGAGGTGGACACTAAAAGAAAGTTAGCATCAGGTAGAGTAGGCTCCAAAACCTGGTGGTCCCTGGTCAAGGACAGACAAGGTTATCTGCCTGATGAACTTATTCCACCTCTAAATCGACAGGATGGGACCACCTCTACTAGTAGTCAAGAGAAGGCAGACCTCTTTGCTGAACACTTTGCTACCAAAATGCAAGTTCCTGATCCAGCAAGGGACCCTCCTTGGCTAGCTGCAAGAACTGTCAAAACTGTCAGTGGTGACAATAAGGCAGGAGGAGGTGCATTTCCTACTTAAATCGCTTGACCAAGAAAAGGCTGTGGGCCCAGACAAGTTGAGCTCAAGATTGTTGAGAAGATGTGCAGACCAGCTAGCAGCACCTCTAACTCGCATCTTTCAGCACTGCCTAGTACAGTATAAATGGCCCTCTCTATGGAAAGAGGCAAATGTAGTCCCTGTTCACAAAAAGAAGAGCAGAGCAGAAATCAGCAACTACAGACCAGTGTCACTCCTGTCAATCACTGGTAAGATCCTTGAGACAATAATCTCAAGACAAATGACAGAGTTTTTTGACTACCACTCACTACTTTGTGATCGTCAATATGGCTTCAGGAAAGGTTACTCTGCTGCTGATCTGTTGTTAAACCTCTCCACTAAGTGGCACCAGTCACTGGATGAATCCAAAGTCAGCTGTGTGGTAGCACTGGACATTGCTGGTGCTGTCGCCGGGTGTGGCACAAGGGCCTCTTAGCAAAACTTCAAGCACTGGGAATTGCAGGCTCTACGCTATGTCTCCTCAGTGATTACCTTCATGGTAGATCTCTAAGCGTAGTTCTCAATGGAACGGAATCAGCAAGACATCCTATTGGGGCAAGTGTTCCACAAGGAAGCGTGCTGGGTCCATTGTTATGGAATGTCTACTTCAACGACCTTCTTCATCTCATCCCAGAATCACATGCATATGCAGACGACTGTACACTGACATTCACTTATCCAAGAGAAGAAATGCCAGCTGCTCTAAGCTACATCAATCACCAGCTGAGAGCTGTATCAGCTTGGGGAAATAGATGACAAGTAACATTTGCACCTGAGAAAATGCAAATGATGATCGTCTCTAGGCACCATGATGGTAATGCTGGTGCAGTAGTAAGGATGAATGGGAGGATGTTGGCACCTGGAGAAGAAGTTGATATCCTTGGGGTGAAATTTGACTCCAAACTAACCATGAAGAACCATGTTGTAAATCTTGCAAACAGGGCAGCCAGGAAGCTTACAGCACTTCGCCGTATCTCCCATCTGCTTGACAGTAGGGGTTGCAAGATCCTGTACGAGGCACAAGTACACTCGCACCTTGAGTATGCTGCACTTTCTTGGTTTGCCTGCCCCCCTCTCATCTCCGACTGCTTGACAGAGTAGAGAACAGAGCAAGACGTCTCATCTCTCGCCTGGACCCATCCTGGATAGATCTGTCATTTCAGCAGAGCCTTCAACATAGGAGGGATGTGGGTGGCCTTACTGTTATGTACAAGGCCAATATTGTCAAAATACCACACTTGGATCCACTTCGAGGACAGCATGAAACAAGCTTTTATGCCACAAGTCGGGCAGAAAGCAGCAACTTCACTCTGGCTGTACCCTTCTCCAGAACATCACTCCATCTGAGATCATACATACCCAGGATGACTCGAGTATGGAACACATTCGTACAGCATAATGATGTCAACGAGATAAAGCCAGCTGACCAAATGAAAATGCTGGCCCACAGATGGCTCCAACTTCATCCTGTTTCCTACTTGTATGTCTCATAACAATAAAAATGCTTTCAAATGAGCTGATGTAGGTAACAGCTCTTAGCTTGCCAATAAAGCTAGGGATCCTTATCCTGTCAAACCCTGTGTAGAAAAAAAAAAAAAGAGAGAGAGAGAGAGAGAGAGAGAGAGAGAGAGAGAGAGAGAGAGAGAAAGAGAGAGAGAAAGAGAGAGAGAGAGAGAGAGAGAGAGAGAGAGGAGGGTGAAGACGTGTCACAGTGTGCTCCACAAACTTTCTTAATATTACTTAAATACGAGGGTTGGTGAGGATAAAAACTGTTCAGTGTCGAAGTACTACTTACAACACATTAGTACAAGTAAGCCAACTCCTCCACTGAAGTGAATATAAGCAATATCAGTGATATTAAGTGTGGTATGGTGAAGACATGGTGTGAGGGGAAGTGGCAGGCCTTAGGAGTGTCTTCACTATTGCCTTCAGAGTGAGCGTCTAATGTTATATGTGTTTTGTGCTATGTACTAGCATCTGGTGCTTTATAACAACGTGGCTGGTACAATGCAACACAGTGATTTGTGTAACATCTTCCTTTAGTGGAAAGTGGACAGCATAAACAGTGTTTATTAAGTGATAGTGAGAAGGCAACACTTCCAGCTAGTGGCCCACTGCCGCCCGCCCTCACTACCCACCCGGCTATAAACACCCCCACCCACCCACCCTCCACCCCACCCACGACATCACCACCCACCCTCTCTCTCTCCTGTGAACTTCAAACCCTAAGCCTCCTCTGGGATGACTTCACACCGCAAAATAGCAAGATTATCTACGCTATCTGGCTATTGTCCCAGTAGATACTGCAGTGTTTGTGGGTATACCACAAGGGACAAGGATCTTCTTGGATGTAAAGAGCCTACTTGTTCCAACTACTGCCACACAGATTGCACTCCAGGAGAAGAATTTTGTTGCAGCCAGGTTGAAAATTTCAGAAAATTTAAGGATATCCATAATCCTGTGGTATATGTGGATACAAGCCTGGAGCTACAGGGGAGGGTTTCAGAAGTCCTACCTCAGGGACTCCTGTCCAAAGATCAAGACTGCCCTCTTGGGCTGTGTTGTAAAGTTGCAGCTAAGATAATCCATCACAGGAAGCACTTCATGAGCTCCTCAAATCATTAGATAACCTACAAGCTATTGTAGAAGGTCAGTGCAAGCCTACATTAAGTGACGTAAGCTGCTCAGCTGATGGCGACACTATTGACAAAGACTGGAAGTCCCACACTGAGCTTAACTCAGGGGTAAACATCTGGTGGAATTCTGTCATCGCTAAGGTCCCACAGACTGACAGAGTTCAAAACACTACCTTTGGGAATTCTAACACAATTCCTCTGACCACCACAGAGGAACAAATCCTCTTCCCAGCAACGTGGGAAGCCTTGGATCTGTTAATTCTCCTACACCTGACATCTCTGCTTCAGCCACTGCCAGTCTACTTGACAGTGCACATACCATCTCTGATCCCACACCTGTCAGCACACCTGCCGATACTATTCTAGAATCTGGTAGTAGTGTCGACAGCAAGCTCTGAGCCAGGAGTTTCTCCACCAGAGAACGCGGTGCAGTTAGTGATCAGGGAACTATCACTGCACCTGATCACCTGCTGCGCCTGAATGCAACGCAGGGACACATCTGTCAGAACTGGTAGAGGGCGGGGTAGAGGGGCGTGGAGGAGGACGTGGTGGAGGAAGACATCTACAGCCGTCTCACCCTCCACTAACACAGTTCCAGCGGCAGAATCCGAGGACAAATCTGCGAAACACAGGAGTACAACAAATCCTAGTCCACCCTCCCAGGCACCTAGGCTGTGCTCTCGCTGTCACCGGAAGGGGCACTCTGCCAACAACTGCCTCAACGAGATACCAGGTGTAACTACTGCTACAAGAAA